>NC_088929.1:52417500-52420000 GCF_038396675.1 Hydra vulgaris | reverse complement strand
TATTTAACACTGTAGATAATGCAATTAAACAAAGAAAAGAAGCAAATCTATTGTTTCTGCAATTCTTATAGGCTTCTCTTTTTATAAGTTGAGAAATATTTATATCATTTAAGTCTGTAAAAGAATCAGAAGACTCAAATGAAACACATGGTCAGGTTTATTTGACCTTATTCTTTAACAAACCAACATAAACATAAAAAAGAAATCAAAAGATTCCAAAAGAAAGCAGTGGAAACCTGTTTTTTTGACGCAATTGTCTTATTTTTCAATTTTAGATAAGTTATTATATAGAAAAAGGGGTTTTGACGTAAAAAACTTAGGTTCCTTTGATTCACTCAGGTTTATTTGACCTTATTCTTTAACAAACCAACATAAACATAAAAAAGAAATCAAAAGATTCCAAAAGAAAGCAGTGGAAACCTGTTTTTTAGACGCAATTGTCTTATTTTTCAGTTTTAGATAAGTTATTATATAGAAAAAGGGGTTTTGACGTAAAAAACTTAGGTTCCTTTGATTCACTCAGGTTTATTTGACCTTATTCTTTAACAAACCAACATAAACATAAAAAAGAAATCAAAAGATTCCAAAAGAAAGCAGTGGAAACCTGTTTTTTTGACGCAATTGTCTTATTTTTCAATTTTAGATAAGTTATTATATAGAAAAAGGGGTTTTGACGTAAAAAACTTAGGTTCCTTTGATTCACTCAGGTTTATTTGACCTTATTCTTTAACAAACCAACATAAACATAAAAAAGAAATCAAAAGATTCCAAAAGAAAGCAGTGGAAACCTGTTTTTTTGACGCAATTGTCTTATTTTTCAATTTTAGATAAGTTATTATATAGAAAAAGGGGTTTTGACGTAAAAAACTTAGGTTCCTTTGATTCACTCAGGTTTATTTGACCTTATTCTTTAACAAACCAACATAAACATAAAAAAGAAATCAAAAGATTCCAAAAGAAAGCAGTGGAAACCTGTTTTTTTGACGCAATTGTCTTATTTTTCAATTTTAGATAAGTTATTATATAGAAAAAGGGGTTTTGACGTAAAAAACTTAGGTTCCTTTGATTCACTCAGGTTTGTTTGACCTTATTCTTTAACAAACCAACATAAACATAAAAAAGAAATCAAAAGATTCCAAAAGAAAGCAGTGGAAACCTGTTTTTTTGACGCAATTGTCTTATTTTTCAATTTTGGATAAGTTATTATATAGAAAAAGGGGTTTTGACGTAAAAAACTTAGGTTCCTTTGATTCACTCAGGTTTATTTGACCTTATTCTTTAACAAACCAACATAAACATAAAAAAGAAATCGAAAGATTCCAAAAGAAAGCAGTGGAAACCTGTTTTTTTGACGCAATTGTCTTATTTTTCAATTTTAGATAAGTTATTATATAGAAAAAGGGGTTTTGACGTAAAAAACTTAGGTTCCTTTGATTCACTCAGGTTTATTTGACCTTATTCTTTAACAAGCCAACATAAACATAAAAAAGAAATCAAAAGATTCCAAAAGAAAGCAGTGGAAACCTGTTTTTTTGACGCAATTGTCTTATTTTTTAATTTTAGATAAGTTATTATATAGAAAAAGGGGTTTTGACGTAAAAAACTTAGGTTACTTTGATTCACTCAGGTTTATTTGACCTTATTCTTTAACAAACCAACATAAACATAAAAAAGAAATCAAAAGATTCCAAAAGAAAGCAGTGGAAACCTGTTTTTTTGACGCAATTGTCTTATTTTTCAATTTTAGATAAGTTATTATATAGAAAAAGGGGTTTTGACGTAAAAAACTTAGGTTCCTTTGATTCACTCAGGTTTATTTGACCTTATTCTTTAACAAACCAACATAAACATAAAAAAGAAATCAAAAGATTCCAAAAGAAAGAAGTGGAAACCTGTTTTTTAGACGCAATTGTCTTATTTTTCAATTTTAGATAAGTTATTATATAGAAAAAGGGGTTTTGACGTAAAAAACTTAGGTTCCTTTGATTCACTCAGGTTTATTTGACCTTATTCTTTAACAAACCAACATAAACATAAATAAGAAATCAAAAGATTCCAAAAGAAAGCAGTGGAAACCTGTTTTTTTGACGCAATTGTCTTATTTTTCAATTTTAGATAAGTTATTATATAGAAAAAGGGGTTTTGACGTAAAAAACTTAGGTTTCTTTGATTCACTCAGGTTTATTTGACCTTATTCTTTAACAAACCAACATAAACATAAAAAAGAAATCAAAAGATTCCAAAAGAAAGCAGTGGAAACCTGTTTTTTTGACGCAATTGTCTTATTTTTCAATTTTGGATAAGTTATTATATAGAAAAAGGGGTTTTGACGTAAAAAACTTAGGTTCCTTTGATTCACTCAGGTTTATTTGACCTTATTCTTTAACAAACCAACATAAACATAAAAAAGAAATCAAAAGATTCCAAAAGAAAGCAGTGGAAACCTGTTTTTTTGACGCAATTGTCTTATTTTTCAATTTTAGATAAGTTATTATATAGA
>NC_088929.1:52337500-52410000 GCF_038396675.1 Hydra vulgaris | reverse complement strand
AGTCATTGACACTTGGCGATAGCATCCCTTTATAAAAATAAGAACGCAACTTCTTTAGTAATTTTAATTATAATAAATTTAGTGATGTTGAGATTAAAATCAGCGCTAACAATAGTATTTTTTTATTTGCCGATTTTTAGCCAATTTTGAGGATTACTTATATCATTATTCACATATGACCAAAGATATTTTTCTGCAGTCAAATAATGGATTTAATGGAACTTTAATTAATCTGCTTAAAAGAAACTATTTACCTTTTTAAACAATTGATTAAGAGCTTTATAGTTAAAGACAATTTTTTAAATTAAATATAACAATAAATATAATATATATATATATATATATATATATATATATATATATATATATATATATATATATATATATATATATATATATATATATACACACACATATATACATACATATATACAAGTAAATTTTATACAAACTCTGAATCACTGAAGCATTCGTGTTCTCACGAAAGGTTTAACTTACGATTACCATTTCTTTGCACTAATTTTTTAATAACTTCTTGAGTATCTGGAACTATGTCTCTATGTGTATACATCAATGCTAAACCATTCAAACGATCTCCAGACATAGTTGATCTTGACCAGGTTTTCAATCTACGAAGATTTGAAATAGATCTTTCACAAGAACATATTGTCACAGGTGAAGTTGCTAATAACTGCAAACAAACAAAAATATTGACAAAAGTTTTAATACATGAAATTGACTTTAGAGTATCAGACACATTGTTTGGAATGGGATAATTAGTGGTAGTCCAGTAGGGGAAAGGCGCCTATGATGGCATACTTAACTTTAAAACTTCATTATTCAGTATCCTGAAGACTAATCATAAAAATTTTGATATGGATACATTCCTTGTTACATCTAGAACAATAATTACCCTGGGAGTTTTTATCAGTTTTATTTTTTTTATTAGTTATTCTTTTTGTAAAAAAAAGCACAAGTATGCCATCATAGACAACCACTGCTCCTATGATGGCATAGGGGAGGATGGGGCTAGTTAGGATCGAGAGTAAAAGCAAGAAATTACTTGAAATCATTCTAATTTACCATTTCATGCTACACACCAGCATTGTAAAATTTTGCGCATGCGCATAGGATATATTGTGTTTTACGTATTTTTTGGACCAAAAAAAAATGTTGGAGCATCGCTTTCTTTTAACTTTACTTAAAAATAAGTTTTTCTTATTAAAAAAAAAGGGCAACACCCCCAACTCGTCAGTATGCCATCATGGGTAAAAGTCATCATTTTCATTAAAACAAGCCGTGTCTACTTTGTTCAAAAGATAAAATTAAAGTAACTATTCCACTAAATGCATAAAACTTGAATATAAAATGCATGAAAATTTCATGTCTGCACAGTTAATAGTAAAATCACAATCTTAAATATATGAAGGAAATAAAATTACAACAGAACATCCAAAAATCGATTTTTGTTGATTATAAAAACAATATTTGTGCACAAAGGACGTTTTTTCACTAAAACTAATGTAAAGTCAGTATAGTCATGTGGGTCTAATCATTTTTTTACCAAAACCAATTTTAATGGAAATATGACCGGTATGCCATCATAGGCGCTATGCCATCATAGGCGCCTTTCCCCTATATCTCCCAAAGACCACACTCTGCTTCTAAAGCTAACGGATTTGGCAAATCTTCAGAAAAAAAATCTGAAAAAATCTTAATGCTCTCCCTCCAATTATTTTTTTCTGATGGACCATTTAGCAAAGAAATTATTTTATCAGGGATAATATTCAAGCCATGGAACAAAGTTAAATTGTCATTGCAAAACCTATCGGAAAGAGCTAAATCTAAGTGATCAGAGATGGTTAAAACGCGTTTAAAAAATTCTGATGTATTCTCTACTGGATGATTATCGCAGTGGATTTGCCTCCCAACAGTTCTTTTTCGACATTCATCAACCCCAATTTGTTCAGCAATAACTTTGGCATCAAGATAACACTTATCATGAAAACTATCAATTTTGTTTTTAAAAGTCGTAATTCTATTAGTCAAGCAAAAAATAAGATCTATACAGGTTTGAATATCTAAACTACTAGATTGTAACATATTAGTAACTACATGTGTTTCATCAAAAACAGCTCTAGTCACAACCAAAGAAACAATAAATTTAAAGGTGGTTATCAATTTAAATAAAGATGTAGCTGTTTGGGAGTCTGCCCCAAACTTATTTCTGTCATTGCTTATGGCTTCAAGGGAATAAACGATTGGAACATACAACTCCTGAAATGTGTCTAATCCATCTATTCTTTCAAGCCACCTAGTTCGACAAACATCTCTTAGTTTTGTTTTTTTTTTATCAAGACAGTGTTCTGAAACCATTGTCTCGAGGATAGAATTTCTTTTAATTGAAAGATTAAAATAATAAGAAACCTCTTTTATGTGGTTCATTGCATTACAGAGAAATTGAACTTTGCAAGAATTACACACAGCTAGATTCAATCGATGGCTAAAACAATGAGTGTATAAAGCCTTGTTGTTTAACTTTAAAATTCGTGCAGCAACTCCCTTTTTTGTTCCAGCTACAGCTCCAGCACCATCATAACCTTGGCCTCGACAATTAGTAATATCTAAACCTAGGTATCAAATGGTGTCTAAAATGTTAACAGATAAACTTTCCCCATCTAAACCATTGTCGTTGTGTATAAATTTAACAAAGTCTTTAACAATGTTATTACCACTGTCAACATAACGCAACACTAAAGATATTTGTGATTTGTTTGAAACATCAATGGCTTCATCTGATAAAATAGAAAAAAATTTGCAGTCTTTATATTGGAAACAATTTTATCAGAAATTATCTCACCACAACAGAATATTATTTCATTCTGCATAGTTTTTGAAAGATATGATGCATTTTTCTTGTGGTTTTTAAGATGATTTTCTAATTCAGTATCACCGCCTCTAACACGATAATTAAGAATCTCCATGAAGTTTCCAACATTACAAGAGGTACTATATTGCCCAACTTCTGAGTGATACTGAGAGTCATCATTATGACCTCTTAGAGCAAGTCCTTGACGGCCACATAAAATAATAGTATCAATTATCGGCCCAAGTTTTTATTCTCTGATATCTCTGCAAGGGTGTTTTGATCTATGATATCATAAATAGGTTTTGTATCACCAGCAGCTTGCCTCATAACATCATTAAAAAGACTCTGCGTTTGAGAATGCAAACCATTTATGTTCGGATCACAATGGCGTTTTAAGGCTGGGAAAGCATCATTAAAAATTTTCAGTGGTTCTTTAAACAACACTGAAACCTTGTAATTCTTTGTTGGAAAATCATCTCCAAATAATACACATGGCAAGCAAAATCCACCATTTCATTTTTTAGAATAACAAAGCCAAGAAAATGTCTCTAGCCATTTCATTGAAAACTTTCTGTTGTTTTTGCCTTATGGAAAATTGAAAGAATTATCTGGGATAAACACATTCTTTACTAAATGAAGAATTTTTTGACGAAACAGCATTTTGTTACATTGTAACTCTCTTCGTTGTTCTCGAAAATTTGCAACATCAAACTTGTCTAAAGATTTATTAACAAAGTCAATTGAGCTTTCAACATTAGGTACAATTAAACATTTAATGGTATCACCACTGAAACTATCTTTGGCAGACAAAAGTCTAATTCAGATGTTGTTGAAGGTTTAGTAGCTCTTTTAGAGAATAAAAAATTCAAAAACAGTTGCTTTTTTTCCTTTGTTGGAGTTTCATCAAACTTTATTAATTTGGCTGGCATCATAACAGAAATAAAATTTCTTTTACATGACTCTTTAAAATCATAAACAACAAGCGGTACAAAATGATTGGGTGTAATAGCAAACCCTGATGGTAGCTTACCTATCCAACAGAACATTATATTTATTACTTTGTTTCTTGTTGGCTTCAACTCGTTAACCCTTGGTTTTATTAGTCTGTTAAATGCAAAAAAAAACCGATCAAGTCCAAATTCAGGATAATGACAAAAAATTTGTGAATTGACAACAGATGAAAGGCCTAAGATACACATAAAAGATGACCATTGATTTTCAAAGCAGTTATTAATTGCATGGACCGAACACAAAATGTTGTCATAAGAAAAAAAATTATATTTACCACTGTTAATTATATCATTAAATATTGGATGTTTTGAATAAAAATCAGCATTAATAAACAATTCCATTGAGGTGAGAACCCTTAAAATATCAACTAATGAATTATTTCCTACAATAACTAATGATACTGAGCTGTAGAGACAGTTACCAGATGAAGTTGATCTAAAATGAATTTAAAAACTTACTTTTACAATAAAAATTACAATACTTACATATATATATGTGGCTTTAATATTACAGATTTCTTGAGATATATATATATATATATATATATATATATATATATATATATATATATATATCAGGAAATCCGTAATAATAAAGCCACAAAGTAGCTTTTGCAATTGATTTATAGTTCAGATTGAAACAATAATTTATAATCTGTAAAATTAACTTATACTTTGTTAGCAAAATATAAACAACATGCTGTGCATATTTAAACCTCTGATTAACTTAATGTAAAAAAAGCAGTATTGCTTTATTTACATTAAGTTATTTAATCTGTAGTATAAGCAAATAATAACTTACAAAATAGGTGCAAGTTTATTCGATTTTGGATTTTTGCTTAAGTATGCTTCTGCGCAGATAGTTCGCTTTAGATGAACTTGATTAATTAATAAATGCAAGTTTTCTTCAGTTAAAAAACATAGAGAATCAACTTCAAGGGATAACTTCTTGTTAATCTCCTCAAGAGTTACTATATCGCTTCTTTCTAAAGCAATTCGTACATTATTAAAAATATTAGACATCTTAATTTAGAAATTCCAAGAGCACAAACCCCAACCTAATCTGACCGATTTATTTTTATTTCCTGACTATTTATGCCTAAATTATAACCCAATCGACCAAATTTTAATTTAAGCAACCATATTTTCTTTATTTCCAGACTATTTAAGCCTAAACTAAAACCCAACCGGCCAAATTTTAACCCAATCAGGCTAATTTTTATAATTTCCAGACTTTTTAAGCCTCAGATTAGGCGAAATTTGTTTCGCCTTATGCATAAAAAAGCCATTCGCCTAATCATAGTTTTTAACACTATCGCTCATTTCCGCGGTTTGCAACCTTGTTGTTTGCCAACTTTGTGCAACCGTAAAGAATAAAAAATTCTGAAGTTTTAAAAATGTAAAGTAAAATACACTTTAATTATAATACAATACTTCTCCTTAGGCGGCCGCCTAATCCGCCGTACTGTAGATCTGCCACTGATATATGTATATATATATATACATATATTTATATATTTATATCTATATATATTAGGTACGTAAGATGAAATTTTTAAATTAATCCAACACTATATTATTATATATCATTGGAAAGGTTTTTAATTCAGTATTTTAATGGTGAAAAAATTATCAAAATTGAACAATTCTACAAAAAGTTATGGCATTTTGAGTACTAACTTTGAGATACCTACTTCTTGAAGAAACTGTGATCAAATTTGAGGGTTTTTTTAACTTAAAACGTCATAACTTGGTCAATTCTTATCGAAATACATACAACTTGGTATCAAAAGATAGGTCTCACAAAGGGCAATATATATACAAAGGGTGTACAAAGGGCGCTAAAGGGGCGTCTACAAAACTCTTTATTATGATGAAAAATGTAGAAATTCATAATTTTTATTTGTATTTTTTAATATATTATAACAGGGTACCATCAAATATGATTTGGATATTTTAGGTTGATAGGCTAGAAGTCCTTTTGGCTTCGGGCGCACCCTCTGGGTAGGGTGGGTTAAAACTTAAATATTACTTTTTTGTAATAATAAATAGTATTTATATAAAACACAAATTTTTCATAAAAAAATCAAACTCAACTATATACAAAAATTAATATACAAAAAGATTATATACAAGTATCAACTTAATAAATATATACATACACACTATACATACACCTATCAAGAAGTGTATATAGATTCAGCTAAGTGAATCTATGTAAACTTATTAATAAGTATATTTATAGTTGTTAATAACTACATTCCTGAATCCTCTGCCACCCCTCTTCCATCATCAGGCCCATATGCGAAAGGCCCTTTTTGATTTAGGCCCAAGGTGAATTTGGCGCCAAACCAAGAAATCACTCCTAGACAAGTCTATATTTAAAACAAAAATATTATATGAGTGTTTGAAAATTAAAATGAAAAACAAAAGTTAAAACACAGTAAAAAACTTACCAAGGAGGTCTTGGTTTTCACTCTGGGTGGAAGATGGCAGTGATGATGTGGATGAAGCTGTTAATTTAATTTTTAAAATTTTTAATATGAAATAAGTTTAATAAAAATTATAAAAAATAGTGTTCATTTAGTAAAAAACCATTTAAAAAAACAAATTTACAACATCATTAAGATATATCTACCAGTTTCTCGTGCCTTATTCCTCTTCTTTAGTGTCTAGAGTGTCTTTAGTGTAATAGAAAGTGAGAAATACCTTTTATATTGTCTCTTCAATACAACTTGCACAGCATCAAGACAAGCAGAAGTCATTTTTTTAAGCTAGTTATCAATGAAGCTTATACGAGTGTTAGTGGTTAGCAATGGAGCATATATTGATTTTAAAATGTTAGGGGCAAGAGTATTCCCAAAAAAATCTGTTCTTCTGCAAAACTGAGCAGCTGGATTAGATTTACTATTTGTAATTATTAGCAAAACTTTTTTTCACCAACTGACTACCAGAAACATGATCAAAAGTTGCATCCTCACCTAAAACATAAAACTTTTCCATTCAAGGCTCAGTAGGGAGTTTTCCAAACAATGCAAGAGCGTACATTTCTTTTATTGCAGTTTTATTACAAAATGCCCCTCATAGAATTGCAAAATTTTACATTTTACTGTTCCAACAGTGAGGAAGCTTTTAAACTCACTGTAATGCTTGATAAAAATGAAACAATTATGAAAAAGAATATGAAGCCGATTTTCATGATATCTAGGCATAATACTTCGTAGTAGATCGTTTTCATTTGAAAAATTTACAAATCCTTTTGGATCACCTTTGACATCTATAAACCTCATTTTGTTCATGGCTAAAACAATTTTAACTGCCATTCAACCATTTCCAAATAACTAACAACTCTCACACTCAAGAGAACATTCAAGCGACATAAAACTGCAATTGTGTCAAGAGGGTGCAAATGGCAGTTCAGCTCATTCAAATTCTTGCCCGAGGTTGCACAAACTTTGCATATAGTAAGATGGTTGACTGCAACTCTGTTTATTAAATTCTGCAACTGTGTTAGATATATTTTCAATAATCGAATTTTGACATTCATCAAAGCTACTTTGGTAAAAATCTGAATAAACGAATGCCATATAATCAATTGAAATGCATATATGACTTTCATACTCAAATGCTGTTCCTTCTGGTAACTGATCTAGAGCAAACACAAGACATTTATCTTAAGATGTTAAGTTAATGCTATTAATGTGGACACTTTCTTGTGTTGTAGCATCAAACCCAAGAGTAGGATTCTAGCCCACTCTGCTGCTTGCAAATCTGGAATACTGCCAAGTTCACAAGTTCTTTGCTCAGGATGAGGAATATTATTAAAAATACACCCATATAATATCCTATTTTGCTCATAAGATATGGAATGTTACTTGTTTGTTATATTACACAACATCATATTATAAATTATCATTCTTATTTGTAATAAATATGTCATTCTTATTTGTAATAAATATTTTCATCTTCTGGCATAATTACATTTCTTTCCTCCTTAATCTGGAGCAAATCATTCTCCAAACTAGCAATTACTCTGTTACTTGTAAAAAACAGCAGATATTATGCTTAGTTTTGAGTTGCCTTAACTTATGCTTTTCATTTAATTTCAAAGCTTTTTATTCAGCTTTAAAGTGACAAATCCGCTAACTGTAATTTTATTTTTTGTGTGTGTTTTTTCAGATCTGGTATTTCTGCATTTAAAGCTTTAATTATTTTTTCTTTTTTGTTTAACATTTTGTCTTAGAACACGTAATTGGTTTGGCATGCTGTTTAATTCAGCTTTTAAAAGTGCTCAACTTGTTCCAAAATTATTTGTAAGTTTTACCTTTTTTTGTTTTATAGGGCCTAATTTCTCTCTAAATATATGTTTAGCTACGTCTCATTCGCTATAACCTTCAGATGTTGATGTTCAACTATTTAAAGGAGATAAAACATTCATATTGGTATATGAAACATCTGAGAAACCTGATGATAATACAATATTAGGCAAACTTGATATATGGCTTAAAAAAAGTTTATTGCAAAATTCATAAAAACGCTTACTGTCCTCAGCCCTGCTATAATTTCTAGACCAGTTCAATGATTTATTTATGAGACTTCTAACCTGATTTTTACATGTTTCTATCTTAAAATGTCTTGTGACTTGTTGAGAGGTTTTAAGAAACGAATCACTATTTTTTGTAGATAATAAAAAAATATGTCCATTTCTACAAACTGTATTACACTCGGTATTAGAGTCAATCCCTATTTGCGACAATTCAAAATTAGCAGTTAAATACTTTTCGAATTCACTATTAAACACAAACTTTTATTTTGGCCCCATGATAGCAAAAAAAGTTTAATTTTTATAAATAAAATATAGTATATTTAAATAATGGTAAATATAATGACAATAAAATCCTCCTCACTGCAAATGTATCGCATTATTGAAGCTTAAAAAGTTATCTAATTAGAGTATAATGTTAAGGTGTCTGAGTATGCTTTTTTTTCAATGAAATTTGGCAGGTAGTAAGAAAAAAGGTTATTAAAGGTGAGAGAATATATTAGAAAAATGAACCAGCATTTCTTTAATGTCATCTTATTTGATGTCCAAAAAACAAGCAATTTTTTAACAACAATAAATTCGTAATAAATGAAATTTTAACTCAAAGAAATCCGATTAAAATTAAAGTTTTATAATTCTAGTATTCAAAAAATATATATGTTGATACATATTTCTAAAAAATAACAGAGCAAAACAAGTTCATAGCATGCAACTTTTCAACTATCTTGAAAAAAAGTGTTTATATAATTTGGCCAAAAAACGGATTTGTAAAATCCGGATTTACGTGTACCTATATATATATATATATATATATATATATATATATATATATATATATATATATATATATATATATATATATATATATATATATATATATATATATATATATATATATATATATATATATATATATATATATATATATATATATATATATATATATATATATATATATATATATATATATATATATATATATATATATATATATATATATATATATATATATATATATATATATATATATATATATATATATATATTATATATATATATATATATATATATATATTTATATATATATATCTATATATGTATATATATATAAATATATTTATATATTTATATATATATATATATATATATATATATATATATATATATATATATATATATATATATATATATATATATATATATATATATATATATATATATATATATATATATATATGTATATGTATTTATATGTATACATATATATATATATATATATATGTATATATGTATATATATATATATATATATATATATATATATATATATATACATATATGTGAGTGCTCATATTATTAGAAACATATATATATATATATATATATATATATATATATACATATATACATATATATATATATATATATGTATACATATAAATACATATACATATATATATATATATATAAATATATTTATATATTTATATCTATATATATATATATATATATATATATATATATATATATATATATATATATATGTATATATATATATATATATATATATATATGTATATGTATTTATATGTATACATATATATATATATATATATATATATGTATATATGTATATATATATATATATATATATATATATATATATATATATATATATATATATATATATATATATATATATATATATATATACATATATACATATATGTGAGTGCTCATATTATTAGAAACACTGTCTTTTTTTTGAAAATTATGTGTTAAAGGTTATTTATTTTAGAAATAAAAAGGTTGCAGACAATATTTCGTAACTTTTGAGTGTTGCGGTCTATATTTATTACAAAAAACATACTTATTTATATATTTTTTAAAATAATTCCACTATTGTACAAGCAAAAGATTACATATTGGTTATTTATTTTAATATTTTGTTATCCCTTCCTTGGCAATTATTACCGCTTCTACACGTCTTCGCATACTTTCTATGCATTTTATTGCATTATTTTGAATTTCTATGTTATTGTGCCAGACTTTGATCATCTTTTCAATTAATTGTATTTTGTTGGTGATCATTTCAGAAGCAATTTCCCTTTTCATGATCTCCCACAGATTTTCAATAGGGTTTAAATCTGGTGAGTTTCCAGGCCATGGTAGCACTGGAATTTTCTTTGCTTTTAGGTACTCTGTAACCTTCTTTGCTTTATGGCATGGGGCAGAATCATGCATAAATGTAAATTTTTGGTTCTTATGGAACCATTCCTTCAACTGTGGTACCAATTTTGTGTCAAGAACTTTTATGTATTGGTCCTGGCGCATAGTTCCCTCATTGATATATAAGCGCCCTGTTCCATGTCCACTAATGACAGACCATACCATTATACTTAGAGGATGCTTTACACGTTCTAAGAAGCAGTCTTTGTGGAATTTTTCTCCAGCTCGTCTACGCACAAACTGTGATTTGTTCATCAATATCTGGATTGTCGATTCATCCGAGAAACATACCTAAACAACATCAAAAAAACTTATAAGTCAAAGTTTTAATGTAGGCAAATCTCTAAATGTGTACAATTATAAATGAAGTACTTAGATTTTTCCAGTCATCGACGGTCAAATGCCGATGACTTTTAGTCCAAGCAAGGCGTTTTTGATGCATTGCTAGAGTGAGCTTAGGCTTTTTAGCAGGTCGACAGCATCTAAATCCTTGTTCTTTGAGTCGGCGACGAACTGTCATTGGAGATACTGGTATTCCAGCATCTTGTATTAAAGTGTTTAGTATTCGCCTAGGCTTATTCCTATTTTCTAAGCAAATAACTCGTATTTTTCTATCGTCTCTTGGCGTTGTTAGCCGTTTTCTACCACAATGTCCTGTTCGTTGAGGAGTATAATCAGCATTTTTGTTCAGATTTTTTTTTATTCGGTTGACTGTTGCCACTGAAACCTTTGTCATTGATGCTATACACCTTTGAGAATAAGAAGTATTCTTCAATAATGCTCCAACTTCTCTTTTTTTTGAGGGTGAAACATCTTTTGCCTTTCCCATATTGAACAAAACACGTGATTCTAGTAAACCGTTATAGAAGTCAAATTATATGTAAAAATATTGATTTAATCATGTTTAACTGTAAAAAATAGACACATAAATAGAACTCAAAAAAGAAACAATAAAAAAATCTTTGCAAACTTTAAAAAGAGAGCAATACACAAACAGCACTTCACGCGACAACAACACAGGTATAACTGCCAAAATTGTCAAAATTCGGGAAAAACCCTATAACTTCATAATGAGATGAAATGCAATGTTGCCAAACTCCCAGATTAAAGTAAAAGGTACATACATACTATTTGTAAAATAAAAAAAATTATATGGTTAAAATCTTTTGTTGATTTTGAACTTTATTCACAAAGTTTTTAAAATTTGGTCGTGTTTCTAATAATATGAGCACCCACTGTATATATATATATATATATATATATATATATTATATATATATATATATATATATAATATATATATATATATATATATATATATATATATATTAATGTTATATTATATATATATATATATATATTTATATATAATATAATATATATATATATATATATATATATATATATATATTATATAATATATATATATATATATAATATATATATATATATATATATTACACACACAACCCTCGAAATCAAAGTCGGTAAACTTGTGAAAGTTTGCGTTACGTAATTTATGGTTGACTCCTTATGGGTTATTTGTCTGTAGTATGTAAATTTCTTTTTGCATAAAAAAAAATTAGTATACAATAATTTCATATATATATATATATATACATATATATATATATATATGTATATATATATATATATATATATATATATATATATATATATATATATATATATATATATATATATATATATATATATATATATATATATATATTTACAGGGTTCGTACTGGACCTGGAAAACCTGACAAATTAGTTAATTTTGGCTAAAGTCATGGAAAATCTGGAAAAGTCAGGAAATTATGATTGATAAGTTACTCGTTTTACAATTTAGATATTATACTTTTGTTGGTGCTTCCTATTTATTATTCCTAATATTTATGTTTTTTTTAGTATACTAACATGTATAATAAGATATATACCAATATCCAACATAACTAGCAGCTAAGTTTCATAAGGTTTGTCATTCAAAGCATGTACAATTTTAGCATTTCTATTACAGTAGAAAGTAATTTTAAACATTTTATAGAAACCATTGTTAAAATGGTTAGTGAAATTCGTCTGATTTTTCAAAAAAGTCCGGTAAAAGTCAATGAAAAGTTAGGGAACTTTATATAAATACTTGGCTACGATCCCTATATATATATTGTTTATCTGAAAATCTAGTTTTTGTATTTACTTAAATTTTAAAAGACAATGTTTTGTAATGTTTTTTATAGGTAGCAAAAGCTTCAATGTATGGAAAACTTTGGACTTCTTTATTAGAAAACCCATTATTAGAAGACTAATTCAGAATTCTCTCAGATCTTCCCAACCATCATATATGGATTTGGGATAAACTTGTTAAAGGTGTAAAATATGAACAGAAGTTTTCAAACTCATGCTGATATTTTCCTGGTTCACCCTGAAACAGAATTCTTCAGGCATCTTTTTATCGAGTTAGCTCTGTTATTATTACTGTATCAATTTAAAAAAATGTTTTTGGTGTTAAAGAGACTTGGTTTTAAAGAGTTTTATATCCATCTAGTTAAGAAAAACTTATCTCTAATAGTGTCAAAAGCAAAAAAGAGTAGGATATCTAAAGAGAGTTTTCTTGACCATGTTGGTATTTAGGAAAATTCCTTTTGTAAATTTTTATTATTTGTTCATTTCTTTATCAATTTGTTGTTGGAGTTTCAATATAATTATTTGTATTGTAGAAAAAAAAGTGGTCTCAAATAATATTGGCATCACAGATAAAGTCTATTAATGAGGTATTTTGAAAAGCAATTAAATTAAATCAAAATAAGATATGTGAAAAGTTTTTTTGAAATCTACTTTTTTCTTTACTTTTATTTTTTTACAATATTTTATTCCAAATAATTATCAGAAAACAACACAATTTTTGTTTTAGGTTAACTTTGTTCAGCATTTAAGCAAAAGAAACAATCTCTATGAACACTTTCGTGCTGAACTTTTGATTCATTACGTTCTTTCTTGGCGTGTTCAAAAACCATCTCTAAGTATATGTGTTATAAACAATTGCAATCACGAGAACAGGAATTTTTAAGTAGGTTTAAAATTTGTTTTTTTATGCAAATAGATTTATAAACAGTATATTTAAACAATTTAAAAATTTTATTTCTAAGTAAGGATAAAGAATTTTTTTATGTAAAAGCTGAAACAATGTGTTCTACTACAATTTACAACTGCTCCTGCAAAACATTCTCATCGTGTGTTTCAATCAGAAAATTTGACAAACGTAAATAACTGCTGTCATTGTCGTCTGTTAAACCAGCTAATGCAAATGCTTGATAATCCTGATTTTATTCCAGAAAATAGTTTATTAAACAAAAAAAAACTTATGGGTTGTTTAATTTCAGATCAAATGTTTTTGAGTTAAATTCAAAATCTGGAGTTGAACGACATTTGGTAGTTGCTGATTAGTGTGCTTTTGTTACAATTTTTGAAACTTCAAAATCATCTCGCAAAGTAATAAAATGTCACGATTCATTATGTCAAATATATGAAGGATGCACTTGTCAAATTGATAATTTACGCAATGGTTGCTCATGTCCACATCTAAAAGTCTTTAGAGAATATTTTTATCTTGTTCAAAACACAGTAGAATCATTTTGTAATGACTAAGATAAAGTGATCTCTTTTAATTCTGAGTTAGAGGATAATCTACCAAGGGATAAGGTTTTTAGTTGTTATATTTTTTGTTTATTTTCGGCTTTTGCATTAATTTGTTGTGTAAATTCTTGTTTTTCTGAGTGGAAATATGTTTTTGATGTAGCATCTAGTTTGTGGACATTTGGAATTAACGCCCCAAGTAAAAAGCTGTTTTCAATGACCAATTTAATGAAAAATTTAGCAATGACATTGTAAAAAGACAGTCCGCTACCAATGGATATTGTTTTATGCCTTTTGTTGATCTAGACAACTGTGACTGTTGTGTAAGAACACTTTTGTAAAGTTTTTTTTTAAGTTAAAATAGTTAATTGTGTTTAATTTGATGAATTATTTTTAAAGATAGAACAGTTTTCTTTTTTTAACCAATACAACACTTATTACATATATAAAACATTTTACATATATTATATTACATATATAATACATATTATATATATATATATTCAGATATATACAGATCCAACCCATTTTATAGATACAAACATTTTACAGATTTAGATTCAATATAGATACAAACATTTACTGATATAGATACAAACATTTACAGATATAGGTACAAACATTCACAGATATAGATACAAACATTTTAGATATAACAACTTTTTTCAAAATATTTTTAAATGGATCTCTAGGTAAAACCAATGTCCATAAAAATGAAAGAACATTTGAAAAATGTTGTTGTTTTTTTGCTGAGTTTTGATAATAAATTCATACTTACAAAAAATAGTTGCAAAATTTACTCAAAAACAATGCCATTTTAATGAAATGTTTTTTACATCAAAACTCAATTTATAGTAATAAAAATGATTCTTAGTACCTCACGTTAACTTTTGAACATCGGCTCAAATTTTTTCTTTAATGTTTAAAAGAAAAATTTGTTTAAAAGTGATTACTAAGTTAAATTTTAATTAGTTTTGCAACAAAAAAGTACAAGCAATATCATTTAATAGAAGTCATTCAAAAATATAATTAAGTTAAATACAGCGTCACGAAATGACTTCTAATACAAACCTCGTGACCCTAGAAAATCCTTATGGGGTATGATAGTGGGAATATATAGGAGTGTATTAGAAGTGATTTTGAAATCTTTTGTCATCGTCCGTGGAAGAAAAATTGGTTTGAAGTTTGAGTATTTGTCGAAGTTTTTTTGTGTAATCAAAGCAAGTAAAAAGCTTATTTTAAGGCAAGAATTTGTTATATTTTGTCATAAAGGTTGCACATAGAGATATTGTTTACATTTTTATATGAGTTATCTGCATAGTTTATTTATTTGAAAAATTACGGGAACATTTTTACATGATTTATATGCATTGTTATTTTATTTGAAAAGTTTCACGAACGGGCTGAATGCTAAAGCATTTGTTCAAAAAATTTTAGGAAGAGCAAAAGTGCAATCAACATTTCTAAAATGCCTAACAAGCAAAATGTCATAATGAAAACAGGAAAACTGTATGTTTTCTTTGTTTAAATAAATCCTCTAGATAACTCACTGCTGCTATGATTGAAAACTGCCCCAAAGTCTTTGGCCGACCAATTAACTTTGAAGACCAAAGAGTTCCACTTGGAGTTTGTATAAAATGTCGCACTCTTCTTAGAAGAAAAGAGGCAGGTCAAGATGTCCAACTTCCCTCTTTGCCTGATTATCAAACAATTAAAGTTCGGCCAACAACAAGAGAATCAGTTTGTGATTGCTTGATCAGTTGTGTTGGGAAAGCAAGGTTTAAAAGTCCAGAACTAGTCAAGCCAACTAACCCCACCAACCCACTAAAAGAACTTCAAGCTGTTGAAAAAAGCTGTTCTGCATGCTTTTCACTGATTGGAAGAGGTATTCCCATGCACCAAGGGAATGCTTAGATAAAACTTTCTTGAAGTTGCAGCTAAAGATTAAAAAGCTGCCCAGAGGGTGGCTGCTAGAGTGATTGCCAACATCTCCTCATGGCACAGTTCGCCTTAGGCAAGGATTGGGAAGAAATCTTCAATTGACTACAGGTATAAATACTCTGACTAAAAATCAATCTTTTAGCATTTTTTAAATGAATGTTGATGAAAGAAATAATTTTAATTTTAGGATCTTCAAGGCAAAGACAACTTTTTCCCCCAACATCCACTTTGACTGCTCAACAGCTCTTACAAGTTCAAAATCAGGCTAGCTTTTCGAACAGAGGAATGAACAAGTTTGTTTCAACTCTCAACCAAGTTACTCCACATCGCCTAGTTGAGAAAAACTTTAGAGAAAAGTTTGAATCAATTGGAAAGCATCTTTCTGATTTGTTTGTCACCTGCGACCAGGGTTGTTATCTGTCAAATATGTCTGAGGCATATTTTCTGCCGACATAAAATATGTCCCACATATTTTCTACCGACATATTTTGACATAATTTTATGTCTGAATTATTTTCTGCTGACATAAAATATGTCAGACATAATTTCTATCGACATATTTTGACATAATTTTATGTCTGAAATATTTTCTGCTGACATAAAATATGTCAGACATATTTTCTGTCGACATATTTTGACATATTTTTATGTCTGAATTATTTTCTGCTGACATAAAATATGTCAGACATATTTTCTGTCGACATATTTTGACATAATTTTGTCTGAATTATTTTCTGCTGACATAAAATATGTCAGACATATTTTCTGTCGACATATTGTAACAAAATTTTATGTCTGAATTATTTTCTGCTGACATAAAATATGTCAGACATATTTTCTGTCGACATATTTTGACATAATTTTATGTCTAAATTATTTTCTGCTGACATAAAATATGTCAGACATATTTTCTGTCGACATACTTTGACATAATTTTATGTCTGAATTATTTTCTGCTGACATAAAATATGTCAGACATATTTTCTATCGACATATTTTGACATAATTTTATATCTGAATTATTTGCTGTTTGATATTCTTGAAGAAAAAATCAATCTAACAAATTTATTGCGCATTTCAACTTAATATACAGAGTTAAGTGAAAATAGTTTAACAAATTTGTTGCGTTTTTGCAATCAATTATGCTTCATAAAACTTTTACTTTAAACCCTATAAGCAAACATCAGTTGTTTCATAAAGGTCTTTTTCTGCCCTTTTTAGCGATGTATCATTTGATAGTATTGACTAATATTGGCATTTATTGACTTATTTATTGATTATGACTTATTTATTGATTATGGCTAATATTGACATTAATAGTATTGACTAATATTGACATTTGATAGTATTGACTAATATTGACTAGTATTGAGGCATCATTTGATAGTATTTGATAGTATTGATTAGTATTGATTATTATTGGCAGTTTCCCTAATTAGAATGTAAAAACCATCTCAAGCTGAGTTTTTAATACTGAAAGTGGTTTTCATTAGTATGACAAAACTTAAAATTATTTATTTGATTAAAATAATAATAATAAAAAAAACTTTTTTAGTTATTTTTAATTACTAGTTGATCCTGAAAAGATCTCATTATGAAAAATTAAATTCAAAAGATTCTATGAAAAAACGGTTCACAGAATTTCAAAAAATTCGTGCCAAATTAAATTCATTTAAGCTGAAGAATTTGAAATATTTCACAAAAGTTATATTCAGCTCATTAAATTCATATTAAGAAGACTAACCGGTAATAATTTATAACTAATTACGAATAATATACTTTTAGTTATAATAGTTATGATTTATTTAACAATAAAATAATTGACAATTGCATTATAACAGCATAATTAACTGCCATAAACTTGCATAAAATGTTTTGAGTGAAATATATATTGGAATAATTATTTTTTTCGTTTTCCTTACTATTTAAAGTCAAAAATGGAGAATAATTTATTGAATGAATCAACTATTAGTTAAAAATAACTAAAAATGTTTTTTTTTAAATATTATTTTAATCAAGGGAATAATTTTATGTTTAGTCATATTAATAAAAACCATTTTCAGTAATAAAAACTCAGCTTAAGATGGTTTTTACATTCTAATAAGGGAAATCGCCAATACTAATCCATACTAATCAATACTATCAAATACTATCAAATACTATCAAATGCTGCATCAATACTAGTCGATTTTCCCAAATGATACATCGCTAAAAATACTTTGTCAATAGTATTGACAAAGTATTTTTAGCGATGTATCATTTGATAGTATTGACTCAATACTATCAAATGATACATCGCTAAAAAGGGCAGAAAAAGACCATTATGAAACAAAAGATATTTGCTCATAGGATTTAAAATAAAAGTTTTATGAAGCATAACACAGGTCAACAAAAACAAAAATTTTTCCTGGTGCCAAAAAAACAATTTGTTTTTTATCTAGGATTTCTTATTTTGAATTCAAATATGCAACTCATTTTTTACCATCACGTCAAGTTGTAAAGATATTTGGGTTCAAATCTTTAGAATTTGGGGAAAAGTCCCTAATATTGTCGAAAAAAAAGTTGTTCAAAAGTATGTCAACCTGAGTCTCAAAAGAAGCGTAATTTCATAGAGATTTTAAAATATGTCTGACATATTTTATGTCAGCAGAAAATAATTTAGACATAAATTATGTCAAAATACGTCGACAGAAAATATGTCTGACATATTTTATGTCAGCAGAAAATAATTCAGACATAAAGTTATGTCAAAATATGTCGACAGAAAATATGTCTGACATATTTTATGTCAGCAGAAAATAATTCAGACATAAAAATATGTCAAAATATGTCGATATAAAATATGTCTGACATATTTTATGTCAGCAAAAAATAATTCAGACATAAAAATATGTCAAAATATGTCGATATAAAATATGTCTGACATATTTTATGTCAGCAGAAAATAATTCAAACATAAAAATATGTCAAAATATGTCGATATAAAATATGTCTGACATATTTTATGTCAGCAGAAAATAATTCAGACATAAAAACATGTCAAAATATGTCGATAGAAAATATGTCTGACATATTTTATGTCAGCAGAAAATAATTCAGACATAAAATTATGTCAAAATATGTTAATCGAAAATATGTAGGACATATTTTATGTCGGCAGAAAATATGTCTGAAAATATGTCGACAGATCTGCCAGACGTATTATGTCGTAACAACTCTGAGTACTAGTACTAATCTAAAGTAAAAATAAATTCTGTAATAATAGTAATAATATTAAAACAATTTTAACAAGGACAATAACAATATTAGCAATGTTAACAGTAATATTTATATTAATAATTATAATCCATATAATAATAAATAATAACAATAAAAATAGTAATAATAATTTTGATAAATATTAAAACTAAATATTAAACAATAACAATAAGTAATAATAATATGAGTAATAGTAAAACAATATTCAAATAATATTTATATTTCATAAAATAACAGCAAAAGTAATATTAATAACAATAACCCACAATGAGCCCAACATTTTACAAACAGTATCTCTCCAAAAAAAAAGGCATAAAGACTGATTTTAGTAATAGAGATTAATGATTTAAAGTGAAGAGGTAAACTATTCCATGATTTTAAGGATCGGTTTGTGATTTATTGCTGTACCTGTGATGATTAGTAATAATATATTTATAAACAATGGTTTATGATATATAATTTAAGGTTACTAAAAGATGGAAGATAATAACAAGAACTTTTTATAGCGGTAAAGAAATAACAGATTGAGAAAGGTAGGGTAACTTGTACGTGATTCCAGGCAAATCCAGATAATTTAATAGATGAACAAGAGCACACAATTTGATAATTTTGGATAGATAAATTATTATTATTTGTAAAGGATATTGAATTAGAACGATATTCTTTAAAGTATAATATTTTAAATGTTTTGTTTTTAGATAAGATATTCTTAAAAAAATATTGGTTGATAAGTAGTTTATAGGGTATTATGTTAGTATACATATTTAAGTGTTTGTAGTATGTTTGAGAAATAAAATTTATATTAGATAAAAGAGATATACTTTTTACTATTACTGTATGTTTATCTTTAGAAAAATATATTGCTGATTTAATACAGCTTTATTGTGATAATTGGTCATATGATTCAGTGTTATCAAAGTTACACATGCTGGAAGATCATGCTATTCCATTTTTGAAAAAATGAGGTGCTGGGTTTGGATACTACGAAAAAGGAGGCCAATCCATTCATTACACATTTAAAGAAAAAGGTCTAAAAAAGTATTTTTGAATCTCACCATCAAAAACTAACCCTATGAACAGAAAGCTTAAATTAACCTTGAGAAAAAGAATATAATGCAAGTATAAATTATTAAAAAAGAAAGTCTAAATAATGTAAAAATATATATGTCAGAGATTAAAATTTTAGACAAAAAATAAAAAGCAGAGAAGCAAAATACTACAAAATATATAAATACATTATCAAATACATTTCCTCTTTATTTGTTCCATTTCATACCTGTTGTAATTCAATTGATATTTAATAATATTAATTACTATTATCAACACTCTATAGCAGTAGCAGGTTACAATTGATATTTAATAATATTAATTACTATTTTCAACACTCTATAGCAGTAGCAGGTTATGGTTAATTTTATATGCCATGTGTTTAGCCCCACTTTCTCCAGCACTCCATTAGTATATATTAGTATTTATTATTAGTATTTAGAAGTAAACCTTCCCCTTAATTAGTATTTAGAAGTAAACCTTTCCTTTCTTAAAGAAATAAAACAGGAAGACTCTTTAAAGTTCTTAGGGATACTAGTGGACAAGCATTTATCTTGGCTTCCCCATATTAAATGTTTACAATCAAAAGTTAGTAAAGCCATCGGCATGATGTACCGAGTTCGTCCTTATGTTAATATTATATGTCTTAAATTAATTTACTTCTCTTTAATTCATTGTTTTATCAGTTATGCCAATATTACATGGGGCAGCACGCAAACTACTAAACTTAAAAAAATACCTAGTGTTCAAAAACATGCGTGTAGAATTATATACGGAAAAAAAAGAAGGGAGCACACGAAACCCTTAATGCTTGACATGAAAATGATGAATATTTATGAAATAAATATTTATCAACACCTAATTTTTATGTATAAGTTTACAAATAACCTAACTCCAGTAAATTTTAATTGTAAGTTTAAAAAAAATATAAATGAAAAGTATTTCCTTCGAATAAACCAATTAAATTTCTTTAAGTTGCCTAAGAAACTAAACAAGTTTACAGAGTGTTCAATAGCATTTCGCGGACCAAAAATATGGAACTATTTAAAAAAAAAAGAAGCTAAAAAAGATAAAATGGTAAAATCATTAAACTCATTTAAGTAGCTAGCAAAAAAACACATTTTTAATTCGGAGGAATTACAAGAACTCCGTTAAGTTTTATCAAAATAGTTTTACTTTTTTATTCTTTGAAAAATTAATTGTACATATTTTTTGTAGTTATTTATGCAATGGTGTATATATTTTAAATCCTTGAGTATTTAAATTTGAAGTTTTTACATCTTACTTTTATCTGCAGTTTATTTAAACATTTTGACGACATTTTATTTTTTCAAGGGGCTCTATGAAAAGATTGTGGTGGTATTATATCACCCATATCTTCTTTGAGTCCCGGTCTGTTTTTTAAGTTGTCTTATTTGTTTATATATTTTATTACGTGATAATCTTATGTAACTTATTTTATTAAACAGCAAAATATATTATAAACTAATTAGTATATCATATTTAGTATATTAGTATATATATTAGTATATATTAGTATATCAGTATATAATATCATACTAACAGATAATACGTTTTTTCCCCTTACCCACTCCTGTTTATTAAATAATTAGATTTATCCTTATTTCCGAATATTTTAAAGAATTGATCAGTATATAGTTCATTTTCTTGATTTGATGAGTAGTTCCCTAATAGTCGTAAACTATTGACAACCCAGATGAAAGAGCTTTGAAATCTTATTTAATAGAAAACCTTGTTATTTTGAACATTTAAAATTTTTTATTTCGTAGCACTTAAAAAATAAGTAAGGGATCGTCCATAAAGTACGTACGCTCGGAGAGGAAGAGGGGGTCAGCAAATTGTAAGTATGAGATACAAGGGGAGAGGCAGTAGGTCAATTAAAAAAGTACGAAGATACTAAATTAAAAAAAATATCATTAAATGTTGGGTTGGTAAATTAAAAGCGTAGGTATTTTAAGGGAGGTATTGGGTACTCGAAATAGCGTATGGCAAAATGCGGGAGGGGGAGGTCAATAAAAGAAGCATAAGTAGGCAACCCCCAACTGCAACGGCCTCAACTTTCGCGGTTTGTTCAGATCTTAAGTTCCTAACTTAGGTACTAGTTAAAACTCTCAGTTAATGTATATGCATTTTCCTACTTGTTCTCTAAGGCATTTTCTAAGGGGTACTATACTAAATCCGCCACTAATACAACTTCTTCTTTTGGATGTCCATAAAATATATACGCAGCAAAACCACTGGTTTCACAACCCTTTCCTCATTGCACGTTAATTTTATGACATCCAACTTTTCTTAAGGTTCTTTGGAAGAATAACTTCTCAATCCTCTGTATTCGTCCTTAACGTACGCCTTACTAAGACCTTCATAATGTGTACGTCAAGGGCTAATACAAAGGGCTTTTTTTGTGTGTGATATAATTGAATTTGAAATCTATAAAAGAACTGAAATTGAATTTTAATTCTTATCATTTAGTAAACCTTTAGCAATAACTCAGATATATTTTGTTTACAAATGTCACGTCACATAAGAGGAAGGAGAATGGGGAGGGGGAGATGTGAAGATTGATAAAAATATCACAATATGTTTTATGGGGAGGTAGAAATCTTAAAAGGGCAAAAAAAGTGTCACAATACTTATATAATTGGACAGCCTTATAACTACAAAATCAATTCCCCCAGGTATAATTTTAAAATATTAAAAACAAACAGGATTTAAAATTTTTGTTAATTCAACATTTTTTTTTATATTACAGTTATGCACTATTAAAATCTCCAAATTTAAAGTAAACATGTTTGAATCTGTACATTGGCTCAAAGACAAGGTTTGCTAGATGGTGGAGCTTTGCGTCCCATGAGAGGGAAATAAATTTATATAAAATTTATTAACTATATTTTCAACAGCAACAACAAAAAAATCATAGATAAATTTTATTTATTTATCTCTCAGTGTTACTCAATTAAAAAGTTGTATCATACTGATTGAATTTTTGATTGAATCATCAATTGAATTTCTGAATTTCCTCAATTTAATCAATCTGTAGATTATTAGCATATATCAATTATACATGCAGTGTACCTACTTTATACAATCATAGTTTTTAAATCTTAAAGTTTTTAAACTTTAAAAATATGTACAATCTAGTTTCAGTTTCAGTCACGCAAGAACATGATACTGTGCTTTTAATGATCAAATTGTTTTCTTAAAGTGTTTTATAAAATCATTTTATAAAATCGTTTTGGCTAGATCTAGAGAAAAAAATTTAAAAAAAATATTAAATTTGAATCAAGGAAAATTTAGGAATAAACTTCTTTCGTCAAACTACATTAAAAAAATTAATACTAAATAAGGGCACCTTATAGACAATGAAAACTGAAAAAAGTCTACTTTAGAAATCTTAATGAAAGAAGAAGAGAAAATAGAACAAACAAAATTAACTATAAAATTTACACTCACTTTAATGCCATTAAAATTAAAATAAAATTAAATAAGATTAAAAAATTAAGAATCTTGAACAACATATGTTATAAAAACACAAACTAACATAAATATAAAATCATATATATATATATATATATATATATATATATATATACATATATATATATATATTATATATATATATATATATATATATATATATATATATATATATATATATATATATATATATATATATATATATACAAATATATATATATATATATATATATACACAAATATATATATATATATACATATATATATGTATAGATATATATATATACATATATATATACATATATATATATATACATACATATATATATATATATATATATATATATATATATATATATATATATATATATATATATATATATATATATATATATATATATATATATAAATTAGTAAAAACTCTTATCTATATTTCATCTACAGTCTGTTTCACCTTTGTCAGGTTCATCAGGAAGGCTTCCTGATGAACCTGGCAAAATTTATATAAGTGTTTTTACTAATTTATTATTGGTCTGTTTACTTACTAATTTGTTATTGGTGGTAGACGGCTAAAAGGTCAGAATAAAAGATTTTCCAAAAGTTGCATTATTTAAAACAATAACTGTTGCAGAGTCTAAAATATATGGATATATAGAAAAAAAAAGTTTAAAACTAAAAAATTAAAAAGAAAAGATTTAATTTAGCAGAGTAATTTTGTATTCCCTAGCAACGTTCATAGCAACGGCTAGTTAAGGTTAGAAATAAGAAAAGAAATTAAAATACAAAAAAAATAATTTAGAGCAACTAGGGAAGGGTTCAATGATAAATACAATGACGAAGAGAGACAGTATATTTAGGGATTTTAACCTGTTTATATAAGTTTGCATCCTTAATATTTTAAATTTTATATATAAAATAAAGACATTTTCAACAAAAAATTTTATCTTAGGACGTTTATCTACATGAAAGGAATAAAACTGCAAAAAATTAGAACTTAATTCATTATACTTTTTGATATATCTTTTCCAAGATTTTAGTATATTTAAGGCCTAAAACCATCTGTTTTTGACCAAAATTTATACAGAAAAAAAACAGTAATAAATAAAAAATATTATTTTTTAAATGTATTTATCATGTTTGAAGTAAAATAATGAATTGAAATATTGTCATATACAAAAATAATTTTTTTAGCAGTCTACCACTTTAAGAACACACACGCATATGTATTTACTCAATATATATCGTCGGGGATAGTGCAAAACCACGTAACTAGCATTGGATAAAACCGCTTATCAACAGTACTTTTTTTTTACTGGAAAAGATTAAAATTTAAAATTTTTTTATTTCAACAGACTTTGGTTTCATTTTAGTATAAAGAGTATTATTCATGTTTTTTGTAATGTCAACAATAGATATTTGTTGTTAAAATTATTAATATCCAAATATAGTAACCAATGCTAGTTACGCGGATTTGCACTATCCCCGACGATATATAAAATATATATTGTTAAGGTGCTCTAGGAAGTCCTAACCTAGGATTACGAGTCTAATGCTATAACACTTCAATCATTAAATCTGCACTTCTAAAAAATTATTTAACATTAGCGAAATGATGGAAACTGTTTTACAGACGCACGGTATGTGTTTTACGATATTAGGTAATATTTTCTATAGGGAAATGTTAAATATATATATATATATATATATATATATATATATATATATATATATATATATATATATATATATATATATTTATATATATATATATATATATATATATATATATATATATATATATATATTTATATATATATATATATGTAAGCAAAGTTTTTCGTCAACATTCATGTTATGTTTATTTTTTTTAAATGAGGAGGGTATTGTTTGTGGTTGAATTTTTTAATGCTTAAAAAATAAATGAAAATAATTAACATTTTTTTTAACATTTTGGCTTTAAAAAAATCTTTGCATACTACTCATAAACTGATCATAGACATTCATTCTATGATTAATTCAAAAAATTAATGATAAAGAAAAAAATTTTTGTTAAATAGCAACTTCAAAACTGAAAAAACCATCTTTTTATAAATTTGTTATGCAATATATTTTTAACAAATCTAATAATTTTGCCTACAGGCTTGATTATGGTTATCTGGCAATGCATTTACATACAGCTTAAAGTGAATTAAGCACTTTTGTTTCTTAGCACTTTCGTAACGGAATGAAAAAAAATTCTTAGTTTGAAACTATAAATAAATAAAGAAAACAGTTAAATATAATACAAATAATTTTTAAGTAACTTGAATTAAATTTATTTAAGTAATTTTTTTTTCTTTAACATAGTTTGAAATTTTTAGCAGTAAAAAAAATTGTAAAACAGAGTGTCATAAAATTTTTAAAAAAATTTAAATCTAATAAAATATATTTGTGATTATTAGTAATTAATAATTAATTTAGTTTAAATATAATAAAATAAATTAAAAAAAAAAAAAAGGAAAATAGAAACAAATTTTTTTAACTATCAGTTTTTTTATCTAATAAAAAAATATTTCACAAATATTTTTTACAACAGTTAATTACTGTCTAATGTTTTCTACATAAACTATTTTAAAAGACTGTTTAAACAATAATTGAAAAAAGTTTTTGCATGCATGTAAAATTGCCGTTTTGTATGCAAAATTCAAATGGCATATCATTTCTTAACAAGGCCTGCAGTTGGGGATGTTTTTTGTGAAACAAAATAAAGTTTTAGACCAAAACAATAATTTTGAAATTAATGATAGGAATAATGACAATGAGGACGACAGTCAAGAATCTAATAAAGGCGAAAGCTAGGCTACATCAAATTTGAAAGTAGTTCAGTTTCAGTTTCGAGAAAAGTTAGCACAATAAATTGTTTAAAAAATTACCTGTTAAAAAGGATGATATTTTACAGACGCATGTAAAACTAGAAAAAGTTTTTTGTTTGTGATAACACTATTGATACCGTATTGATACCTTATGAATAACACTATTGATATCTTATTTTTTTAAATGTTGCTACAAAAATAATAAGTGATAAAAATTAAAATAAAATATAATAAATTTGCTGATATGAAATGCTAAAAAGAGTTTATTTCATAAAATTATCTGTTATATATATTTTTAAAATTATTGAAATTTTTTTGAGTAAATTGCAAAACTATATAAGGATTAGTATTACAACTAATGCTGGAAATAGATATGAAGTTTCAAACAACTCTGTTCATATTGACAATTCACTGTGTAAATGTGATATATTAATTATATCACATTTACACAGTAAAGCATGATTTTTCCAAAACAATAAATTGGTCAAGCCTGATTTTATAAAAACAATAATTTGGTAAACAAGGTTTTCCTTTTCTGAATCCACGCTATTAATGTTTGATTCATTTCAAGGTAATTGGCTGAATGCTTATTAGGCTGTCACACATATGAAAAATATGCAAATTTTGCAACACAATTTTGAAGTATACTAAAAGGTTTTTTACAGTCTACTTTATTATCGTTTATTTTTGGAATTTAATCAAATTTAATATCGAATTAAACTATCTTATAAAGAAAAGTTTTGTTTTATTAAGAGAGTTTATTATTAATTTTTTGTTTTAAAAAAGTTTAAAAACATCATAATACTATAAAACTTAGCAGTACAGTTTCGTAAGTATAAGTAGCTATTAGAGATAAGTTATTTTTTTTAAACTCTTGTTTAAATGTGAAATATATATATATATATATATATATATATATATATATATATATATATATATATATATATATATATATATATATATATATATATCACAAAGTAATAATATAACATAATATATTATATGAAAGTATCATAATACTATAAAATTTAGCAGTGCAGTTTAGATAAGTATAAGTAGCTATTAAAAATTAGCAGAGTTATATAAAAGAACTAAAACTTTATCTTTTTGTATAACACTGATAATCTTTAATAACTTGAATAACCTCTGAAAATCTCTCTAGTAACTAACCATCAGTATAGATTTTTGTTTTTGAGCTCAGTACTAATAGTTGATAAGTATACTATCTACTATTAGTATTGCGCTCAAAAATATCCTTAGAGTAGATTAAGGCTCAACAATATGCTTTACTATGTCTATAATAAGTTTAGAACAAAACTTTTTTTTTTACAAAATCTAAGTTTCTTTATAGATATTGATTAGTAGATATAGATAAGTTTCTTTATAGATATAGATAGTATTATGATTATATGTAAAAAACATTTAATATTTTTTACATTAAAAAAACCAAAACAAGTAAAAACAAAGTTAGAAGAAAAAAGTCTCCGAAAATGGAAAATGATAAAAAAGAACTAAAATTTTTTCTTTAACAAATATTTTATGGAAAGAAAAGAAAAATATCAACTTTAATTAATTTTGTACATTGTTTATATGTCGTGTAATTATGTATATAAAAAATGTCGAATGTATTTTTTGCATTTTTCTGTCAACTTAGTTGTTGTTGCTGTTTCTATACCTTATATTTACTTTTGTTTAACTAATCTATGTAATGCGTAATATAGGCTTTAATATTGTATGAAATAGTATATGTATATATTTCTTAAATTTAAATTTGCCTTTATTTTGCTTTTTGGAATTTTTCTATGAAAATTTTTTTCTCTCACATTATCATTCTGAACTAATGTCATTAAATTTTTTGTTTACTCTTACAGTTTTTTCTCACTCATCTCTTTTTTTTTTTCATTTTTCTTAGCCTAACTCCTTTAATATTTTTGTTCTGATTATTGTTTCTATTACTACTTTTTTTTATTACTTGAAATAATGTAGTTTATTTTCTTTATTATTTCCTTGTCATAATATTTTTTATTTGTTTATTTTAATAAGGTGTCACTCCATTGACTAGTTTTTAAATATATCAGTGACACTGAACCTAACTTTGTAAGCTATAATTAAATTTGTAATTTTTGATTTTATGGCTAAATAAATGGATAAGATTAAACGAGTAATAAAAATAAAAATGCCGCAAATATGTAAATTTAAGTAAATAACTGTAGATTTTACCTTTCGAATAAAAAAAAAAAGTTTTAAGTTTCATGAATTTAATAATTAAGATTAACTATTATTAGATAATATTTATTATTTAATAATTCAGTTTGCAAATTAGATATAAATAAGTTTGTATTAGTTATAGTAACATTATGCAACAATCTATTATATGATATACTTTAGTGGTGTCTTTAAAACGAAAATGTTGGAAAGGGCAGATATCAACCGCACTGTTACTTCTTTCTATGTGAGAACTGTCGTCTCATCAATTTCTCTTAACTTTTCCTCTACCTCTAGCCATGCAACTACAGCTGCCGTTGTGTGGCCGTGGGGCAGTGGTTAGAGCGCTTGCTTTATAAGCAGGAGATCCAGGCTCGAAACGAGCTTTGAACATATTTTCGTGTTAAGGAAGGAGGCATGAACTTCCTGGTTAAATGCACTTCCGCGGTGCTCTGTGAAAGACCGTTAGGTCGTCTTGAGGTACCTAAATAACTAAAAAAAAAGCTACTACAGCGTTTTTTTTAGATAACACTTCGAATTCTAATGGTTTTAACTTTTACTACGAGAAATTACATTGAGAAAGTTGCAAAATAAATTTACGAGTGCAGCTAGCATAAATAAAATTCTGCAGATAATGAGTCTCACTATACTCAGAAAAATTTCATCCAACGTTTCTGGAAAATGATTTACTATTATGGTAGATGAAACCACAGATCAGTCCAACACTGAGTAAATGGTGATTTGCTTGCGATATGTAGATGAAGATGACTTGGAAGTGTTTGTCGGACTTTTAAGTATGGAAAACATATCTGCTAAAAGTATTACTGCAAATATCAAAGATGTTCTTATGTAGATGAATCTTTCAATTAATAATTGTTGCAGTCCATGTTATGATGGTGCCAGCGTCATGACAGGCTGCAAGTCTGGAGTTGCAAAGAGAATAAGTGACCTCGAACCCAAAGCACTATATTCCTATTGTTATGGTCACGCTTTGAACTTAGCAGTACAAGATACACTTAAAGCTATCAGTATCATGAAAAATGCTCTGAACACTGTTCATGAAATTACAAAGTTGATAAAAAAAATCTCCCAAACGTGAATGCCTTTTCAAAAAGATAAAAAAAAAATATTATCCATGGGACACCCGGTATTTGTATACTCTGCCCTACACGCTGGACGGTAAGAGCAGAATCATTTTATTTCATATCTAAAAACTATGAAGCTTCAAAAGTTTCTTGGGAAGAAGCTAAATCTGAGAAAAAAGACAGTGAGATTGTCGCTCGAATAGGCGGAGTTGCAGCACTAATGGAAAAATTCCCTTTCTTGTTTGGAATTAAATTGGGCAAGACTATTTTATGCATGGAAGACATTAGACTAAAATCTATCCCGTCTGAAAATTCATTTGAGCTATTTTGAAACCGTTTGAAATCAAAAGAAAATTACTTCAACAAGAAAAACCTGCTTTGCCCTGCCATCGCAAAGTACCTCATTGTTTTGAAATAGGAGCATCTGCATCATAATTATCTGAAAATTCTAGTTTTGACTTTTTCAAGAAGATATATTTCGAAGCTATTGAAATGACAATTAGCAGTATTCAAACTAAATTTGAACAGCAAGGATATTTAATGCTTCAAAAGATAGAATCTTTACTTATAATTGTTTCATCTGAAGGTAGTTCAATAAATAACAAAGTTCTTGCTTTCTATGCTACAGATTTGAATGCTTCAAGACTGCATGCACAATTACAAGTTGTGCACGAATCCACAACTGAACCATTAGACACTCTATAAAAGTCCTTAATTTTGTCAGGTAAGATATGAATGGATTTTCTATAAACCTGGTTGTTATTTATTTAATAATTACAACTGCAGTGTATCTCAAATTGACTAATGTATGCATTAAAATGCGTAGTTGTATGCAAATATAACAAATAATTTTTTGTGTTTTATAGAGAAGCAAATGAAGTTGAAAAGGAATCATTATCAGAAATCAGGAAGTTGATAAAACTTATCCTTCTGATACCAGGAACAAACGCCACTAGCGAGAGAGCTGTCATCACGCTAAGAAAAATCAAAACTTGGTTAAGAAGCAACATGAACCAAGCACGGTTAAACTGGCTATTAAATATACACACACAAAAAAATGATGAACTTAACATCATAGATATAGTCAATGATTTTTGTAGCCGAAGTAAAGGTTGAAAAACTGTCTTTGGACAATTTTGAAAAAAAAATCTTGAAACTACTGTAATGTTTTTATAAAGTTCTTATATTATATAAAACTTGAAGTTTGTAAAAAAAGCTAAAATTTTTTTTCTGTTTCCGATCTATATATTACTTTCTGAATCACGTACGCATTCAAAAATGTTATGTTTTAAGGCCGAATTTTACTTTATATTATTAAAAACATTTTTAAGTAATAAATTACTTCGAAAACCTTCAAGATATCACATTTAAAAAAGTTAGTGTAATACATAAAGTAATGGCATTGCTACAGAGTTCCAAAGAGTTTTATTGTTAAAAGACATCTTGTTTGCGCCCCTAATCTTTCTAGACCCCCCCCCCCCCTCCATACTCAATAATCTATCTACGGCCAGCATTTATATATATATATACATATATATATATATATATATATATATATATATATATATATAAATATATATATATATATATATTTATATATATATATATATATATATATATATATATATATATATATATATATATATATATATATATATATATATATATATATATATTTATATATAAATTAGTAAAAAAAACTTATCTAATTTTTGATATACATATATATATACATATATATATATATATATATATATATATATATAAATATATATATATATATATATATATATTTATATATATATATATATATATATATATATATATATATATATATATATATATATATATATATATATATATATATATATATATTTATATATAAATTAGTAAAAAAAACTTATCTAATTTTTGATTACTTCCACACTGTGTTTCACCATCAGTAGGTTCATCAGGAAGAATGTCTAAACATAAAAAAAATTTCAAATTATAAAAAAATATTTCACAGGAAGTTGGGAATTGTTATAATTAATTATGTAATTATGTAATGAAGTAATCAAAAATTAGATAAGTGTTTTTACTAATTTATTATTGCTCTGTTCTTTTAGAACATTGGGCACTCTATTTGTAGAATACACTAACATAATTTATAATTTATATATATATATATATATATATATATATATATATATATATATATATATATATATATATATATATATATTATATATATGTATATACAAAAATATATATATAAGAGCAAGGGTTAAAGCTCTGGCTTTAACCCTTGCTCTTATATATTGCCCTTTAACCCGAGGCCGATTTGTATGTGTGTGTGTTTGTACACTTTTATATTTTAAAATAAATGACAATAGTTTTAAGGTACATCCTTTTAAAAAACTCACACTTAATGAATTATAGTTTCTAATATATTGTCCATAAATTACACAACGCTAAATTTGTTTTAAAAACAGAAGTAAACAGGTCTTAAGCTTTTTTACCAGGCCATTTTCATTAAACTTAATTCACTATTTTGATTTTTAATTTCACTTAATGCTCTGCAAGGGAAAACGTTTTGTTTTGTTTTTGTAGTGAAATTTAGCGTTGCATAATTTAATCTAATCAAATAATAATTTGTATACAACATTACAAGCTCAGTTATTACACAACTATTCAATATGTTAAACAAAAATTCTACTGCAGCCAAAATATCAAGAGACGTATGGAAAAATAATTTGATTCACTTTTAGAAAAATAAAAGATTTGGAACAATATGTAAAATACCAACAAATTGGCAAATAATTAACCGATACACCAGCTTGGCATCAGACTGAAAAATATGAAAGGACTAAAAAAGAAAACTTTAGATGAATGTTATGAACTATGGGCTAATTTGAATTTTCCAACAATAGATAAAAGATCAGTGCCAAGAATAATGAAAAATTAATTAAAAAGAAACAAATAAAAATCAAAAAACCAAGTAGCTTTGATGGTTTATTAGACATAACAAAAGAAGATGAACTTTGGTTACTTCTGAAGATAAAAGTCTTTATTAAAAAGCAACTCTGGACATCTGATAGAGTTGGATATAGTACAATGAAGCCTAATAATCCTAAAAAAAAATATATCCTTCAAAGAAAATTAAAAAATAAAACGTTCCATTGATGCCATCAACTTTAATTTGGAACGAATACAGAAAGGAACACGAAAGTAGTAATGAGCCAGTAAGTGACAATGGCAGTGATTACAAACCTTCAATAAATAATTATAAACAAATAAATTAAATAGAGGAAAGTTGAGGCTATTAAATTAGTTTGTCAAGCAAAGCTAAGTACACAAAAAGCTGCTACAGTGTTTCAACAACTTCAAATGGCCGGTGTCAATATTCCTGCACCAACTCAACCAGCAATCTATATAGCAGTCATCAGAGAACGTAAAAAGTTACAAGATAAATTGAGAAAATAATTGAAGGATGAGAGTCGGTGTTTGATTTTTTTTTTCATTTACTACTTGCTTACATACTAATTCCTTCAGACTTACAAAGAATGGAAATGGCAGTTAAACTTGTTACTAGAAAATGGGCAGATATCTGATTTTCAAACCAAATGTTTAACCCTGAAAATGGTAAAGAATTGGAGGAAGCAATTAAAGATCTTCCAAAGGGTATCAATACTTTCACAAAGTTTTGGTGTGATGTTTCTTTTGCCTATAAATATGCAAATATCTAACATTTGTGCCGAACGAGCAGAAAAAGTTTTAGAAGATATCAAAAGTCTTTACGAATCTGAAAAAACATTTATTATTATTTTAAGACAAAGCCGAAAAAATTTCACTTCAAATTACCAGAAAAGAATTTCTTGGCGTATTTGTTTTGTGATTAACAGCTTTTGGCTCGGTTTTCTAGTAGGCCAGTGAGTGATATATGGGCTGTATATATATATATATATATATATATATATATATATATATATATATATATATATATATATATATATATATATACATATATATATATATATATATATACATATATATATATATATATATATATATATATATATATATATATACATATATATATATATATATATATATATATATATATACATATATATATATATATATATATATATATATATATATATATATATATATATATATACATATATATATATATATATATATATATATATATATATATATATATATATATATATATATACATATCACAATCATATCATTTGAAATTAATAACAGTACTGAAAGTCTATGACTAAAATATATTAAATCTGAGAATGTCGATTCATTAGAGTACTCTCCTGATGTCCCTCAAAATGTAACAACTTTTTTGCCGGTTAGAATTGTTGTCTGTGTTGTTGCACAACATGCAGAAGAAATTGTCTCTGCTCCTCGTTCTTGTCAGTATTTCATTATACTGTGTGATTAAAGCTACACCTCTTTCAGCACAGTCATTAACAACTCTCAATCCATTCACTCTGTCTTTAGCCTTTTTGTAAATGTCATCTGTGTCCCAGCTAACTGGATTAACGTCAAGCAAAGTCTGTTCATCAGTTCCCAAAAGTTGAAAGATTGCTAATGTTTTTGACGTTACAAAACCTTTAATCGACTTCAAATGAATGTCATTAACATATCCCAATCTTTTCAGGTTGTCTTCATGTGGTTCGTTATTCAACCTTTTAATCATTTTTTGTTTTGTTTCATGTGATACATTACTTGAAAAGAAACTCAATCCAATGAGTTTTTCGCTCAAGTACCATAAATGGCGTTTTAATGCAGCCGTTGCCTTCTCGCTATTTTTTTTTTTAATTATTTTGTACGATTCAAATTTCTTCATTAATTTAAAATCATTAGCAGGTGCTTCAGAAAAACAGATTGAACTCCAACAGGAATTTCTCTTCTTTTGTAGTAACCTTGAATTGCTTTTGGAAAATGTACATTTTTATACAGTATATGACCATAGCCATCCACTGTGCGAGGTGAAATACACCTGGCACACTGAAATATTGAAAATTGAAAAATTGTCCTCTAGGAGGAATATCGCCAAGAAACATTATCATCAGTTCCAAAAGTTCCCAATAATCATCTCTTAGTTGGCTAACAGTTTGTGAACAATTTTTTTCGAAACTAACAGCAGCATCTTTGAGATCAAAAATGCTGCTGTTAAATATTGTTGGGACCACTGAACAAGTTTTTATCAAAACATTCAAATTCATTTTGGTCAATATAGTTCCAGTTGTATTTGAACCGTTTGAATAACAAAATATCTGGTCCACTAGATAGGCCAAAAAGTCACTTGAATACATCTGACACAATAATTTCATCCATATGATGACGGCATTCTAAGTGCAATAGATTTTTCCTAATAATTTTTTAATTAATATACACGCTCTGGAATGACAGCCGATGTTACTCGGTGTAGAGTAACACCGGTATCGAAGCACATTCCAACAATTTCTTTGTTTACTCTCATTCTGTTAAGCTAGAAACTGTGGCATCCGCCATTGCTGCACCTGTTCCGGTCACAAGTTTGGGAACTCCAAGCAACTTTTCCATATTTTCTCCTGTTACCAAAATTGCTAAACGATCGACTTTTTCGAAATCGAACTTGTAATGTCAGGTAGTAATTTGCTGTCCCAATTTACAACAAGCGGCATATCAGGATTATATTCACTCTGTATATGGGCAGCTGCTTATTTTCTGTTTTTAATTCTGGTACTTGGAATAGTACCAGAATCCTAACCTAACCCTAACCCTCTCGATCCGACATTTTATATATTTTTTTTTTTTATGTTCGTATTTTTTCATTTAATTTGCATTCATCCAATTCAGTGTTGATTTCAATATCGTCATCTTCCAAGTCTGGCAAACACATTGAAGGAGTTTTTTCAATATTTTATTTTCGTATCTTTTGCCTTTCTGCACGTTGTTCAATTTGTGCTTTTCTTTCTGCTATTGTCTTCTCCTTTTTAAACAAATTCTGATCAACTGCAAGCACGCATCCCTGTCTTCCTGCTCTTTGCATTCTTAAAAACTCCTTGTCCTCTTCAATCGTCATGATATTCATTGCGTTCTCATGAGCTATATCAAATAACTCTTCTATTTCATTTATAAAGTGAGACTCACTTTGTTTTTGAGATTCAGTGAAATGCTTCTTGTTCTTTCTTAACTTCTGGTAAGTGTCAACTATTTTTTCCATCTTTTTTATAAGGTAGTTTGGTTTATATTTAAGTTATGTTAGGGTTAGGGTTATATTTATCTTATAATAGATTATAAGATGTTTGCCCCGGACAGGTATTCTTGCCTTGGCCCAACAGAACATAACTTCTCGTGCGACAGAAACAGCGCTTTCATGGATAGTACATTTTTCTCGCCCATGCTGGTGAAAAATCGAGACAAAGCTTGTTTAGTTGAAGGCAATTTACTACCTAATAGTGCATCACTTGTTGGACCAATCAACCACATATCAGTTGCCCTTCGTGTTAGTCTATTTTCCAAACTGATTTTTGCCCGACTTGTTTTTGGATGATCTGCCATTTTCTACAAAAAAACAACAGATTACTGAAATTATTTTAATTTTATTGCAAAATACGTAGATAAGTGTATAATCACACTCTTGTATATAAATATGATGTTTATTGTTCAATACTCTAAGATATTGGTAATTTAAATGATTTAGTACATTTTAAAAAGCAGAATAAAATTCAAGAATATTATATATATTTTGTTTAAATCTTTTCAGGTTTTCCGATTATTTTCCCTCACTCACTCTACCAGTCTACCATGTGCATGTCTTTTGTCTAAAATCATGGAATAAATGTTTAAATTCAACCTTCGCAAGAGTTTGTTTGTACACGACAGACACAAAAACAAGTATAAATATTAAAAGGAAAAGAAAATTTGTACATAATATCAACAAAATACAACAATTTTAGTAGCTGAAGGCAAACTGCAACAAAAGATACTAAATCAAAATTAATTTATATATTGTTTGATAAAGTTGATAAAATACTGTGTTGTGTATGAATCTACAACAGCATGAAATATTGAAATATTAAGGATTAAAAAAAACCAAATTATGAAATGTATCTTGTTTTCAATGTTTTCGGATACTATTTTCAGATTTAGAAGTCTTAGAGCTACCCCTAAATATGCTTCAATCTTCGTATAATTTTACATTTTTATTCATTTATATGTTTGAAACCAAATGAAAGGGCGAGACATCAATATTTCAACAAATAAAATTTTGTGTACACTTCATGCATCACCCTAATATATATATATATATATATATATATATATATATATATATATATATATATATATATATATATATATATATATATATATATATATATATATATATATATATATATATATATAATATATATATATATATATATAATATATATAGATATATATATTATACATATTTATATATATATATATATATTATATATATATATATATATATATATATATATATATATATATAATATATATATATAAATATATGTATATATATATAAATACATATATTTATATATATATAACAATATATATATATATATATATATATATACATATATATATATATATATATATATATATATATATATATATATATAAATATATATATATATATATATATATATATATATATATATATATATATATATATATATATATATATATATATATATATATATATATATATATATACATAATAAAACAAAACTCATAGTCGTAAAAGAGTGCTCAATATTAAAAAGATATTTCAAATAGAGCGATATATATATATATATATATATTTATATATATATATATATATATATATATATATATTAACGAAGAAAAAACAAATTTTTCTATGGTACTTTGAGTTTTATGCCTATACGGCAATCATCAGCCATTAAATACAGATTCAAAAACAAAAAAAACCGCTAAAATTACAAAATACTGTGTAGTGGGATCTTCGCTAAGACAGACTTGATGGCAACGAAAAAACAAAATATTAGCAAATCACCGGTGTCAAAAAAAGATAAGAGGAATTTATTCTTGTGTCTGCATTTTAAAATCAACTTATTTCGTTTATTGAACAAGTTATCACCTTTATATGTTAAAATAAGGAATTTTTCGTAAAAACAAAGATTGCTAATTTTTGACGAAGTGTTATAAGGATTGCAACGTTTTACAATTTTCCACTTAATTAAGGGGTGAAAACATTTTGTCTTTTATGTCCCAAATTTCTTTAGACAATTCGGTATCATTTTATATTTATTAATGTTAAAAGATTTTAGATGGTTAGCATACCGAAATTTAAATGGAGTTTCACATAAGCCAAAATATACTTTTTCTTAGTAGTGAGGTTCATTTGACGACACAGTCGCTTGATAAACGATGTTCTTCGACAAGCACTGATTGTTCATGGGACAGATGGATTTATTGACACAGTTGCATGTTTTTCCCTCATTTTTACCTTGGCTATATAATATCCTGTGATTGTGCGAATTAATGATGGACTTAATGTTTGGCAAACATGAGTAGCTTAATTTATTGGTATTTCGATTAAATATCTGACGAAGTTTGTGACCAACCGGAAAGTGCATGTCTACCATGTTTAAAAAACGACTTCCTATTTTTGTTGCAACATTGGTACTGATTTTCTTGTGGAAATTCCCAATCAATCTCGTAATATATTTCACGGAAGCCGAAAAACTGCGCAACTTACATTAAAATCTTGTTCGAGTAAGCGTATTAAAGACCTGTTGCATAACTCCTTTGTATTTAGAAACTAAAAATGTCGATCTTTGTTATTGAGGTGTATAGTTAAACTGGCTAGTTTTCAAAACCGAGGTAGAGTTTATTTATTTCAAAAGAGAGCTTATACTTTTCAAAAGTTAGAAATTTATTTTTTGTATAAAAGTTAGCAATTTTTAAAAAAACTTTGAATTAAAGTGTTTTCTAACCCTGACCCTGATAAAACTGCTTATTTTTATTTTAATTATTTAATTTTCAAATTAAAGTTTAATTTAAAAACTTTTTAGATGCAGCACACCCTCTGTTCCTCTGCTTTTGCTAGGATATCTCCTGGATGTCTAGTAATTATTAAGCTAACAGGTAAAATTCAAGTTTTGTTTTAGTAACTTTTCTGGTCTTGTTAGAGTCATACCACTCATACATCTGATCATTATCTTCTTTTTTGTCAAGTGCTACACTATATAAATACTAAAGTTTAAATGAATGTACTCTCAGTTGCAAGGAGGGGGGGGGATGGAAATTTTAACTATCCTATAACTTTCTTATTAATCTAATGGATTTAAATAATTCATGTTATTCTAATTTTTATTGATTTAAAATTTAAGTTGCTTAGGCTTAAATTTATTATATTTAACCAAATTTTTTATTCGTTTTTATATCTAAAAAAGTTATTACTTCAAACAAACTTCTTACAGTAATATTAATAGAATAAAGTAAAATTAAAGTACTTAAATTTCTCATCATAAAAAATCTGGTGAGTTTTATATATAAAATTCATTTTTATGATTTTTATTGATAGTTATTAAAATTAAAGTAACATCTCTAGTTAAAGTTATGACAAAATTTTTAAATAAGGATAAAGTTGTTAGTTGCAATAAACTTCTAAGTTAAAATTGATTAAAAAATATTTAAAATTAAAAGTTGGCTTTAGCAATGATGAAGCCAACTTTTTAAATCCATTTTATCATGGTGAGGGTCTATATTGACTTTCCTCAACAACATTTAAAAAGGTCAAGCAAAATCATTCTTGCTTCAGTTGCTATAAAAATAGTTACTTTTCACTGCAACTCCTCTGCAGCTTGATGTCTGGACATCACTGTGAATTATTTTAAAGATTTAAATAAACTCATTTAGAATATGTACATTTATTTTATACAAAGTTCATGATTTTTGATAGCTGAAGAAGAGAATCTGAAGGAGATGAAGCTGAAGTATAGTTACTGATAATTTAGAAGTATAGCTAATAATAATTTTAAAATTGTTTTTTAGAACTGAAAAATAGTAATATGAATGAAAAGGAAAGGTTAAATTAGTTAACTTAACATAAATTGCTATGATTTATTTAATTAACTAATGTCTAATGTTTTAGTAAAAAATATCTCATAATCCAGTATTATTTAATCAAAGTGAAAAAATAATTGGTACCAATATTAGGATTTGAATTCCAATGCTATATTTTTAAACCTGGGATTTCGGGATTACATTTACCAAGTCCTGGGATCCTGGGATTAAGTCCGGGATTTTTAAAAACCTGTTTTTGAATGATTTTAACACAATATTTAAGTAAAATCTCAATAAAAATTTTTCTTGTTGAGAAAAAATTATTTATTACAAGAAAATTCTTTGGTTTTTTAATACCATACATTCTTAATTATTAAATTACAAATAATTTGTTGTTTTTATAGATAAAATATACATAAGTAATTGATTTTGATTGTTTTAAAATACATTTTAGGAAGCAGGCACATCCAATGTTTCATTGTCTAAATGACATTTTATATTTGTTGCAAAAAGACCGGCCGCAGAAAAAGCTTCAGATTCTACACTAGTAGGCCTAATAGTCATAAAAAATATATGCTAAATTATATTTTCAAAAAATCACCATGTTTCTCCAATATTAAACAACAGCATTTCGAACATTAGTTTTTGTATCTTTTGATTACTGGACCACAACTTACCATTGTATACAACGTAACATTGGTTTCCTCGATGCCTTTTATTACTAACATCAAGATTAACCAATTCATTTTGTCTTCATTGAATTGCTGATCTAATTGTCTTTCTATATCCTGAACTTGATAGTACTCATGTAGATTTTTCTCGTAATCAACAAATCAATAAACAGATAAATCAAATCAATAAACGATAATCTTTTCTCCAAACTAAAACTCTCCTATTTACAAACTTTTCCTCAATATAAATACTCTATGCTTTTCCTAAAATATCCTTCCAAACACCGTCACAAATCACCGCAAAAACATATTTACAATTATTATTGGTAAAAACTATTAAAGCTATTAAATTTCTAACGTCATTAAATGTTCTAGAACTTTCCGGAATTACACTCCTCCTTGATCCTTACGGATCGTCCAAATAGCAATCAAAGTATTTCGAAGGCATGCGCCGTTCCCGACCACTCCGTCGCAAAAGCATGCCGATTTCTTGGGGTCTATCTTCAGCTTCGACATTTTCCTCGTTCGTCTCTAATACATCTTTAACTTGCTCTCCTTGATTTTTAGCGTTCTCTTGACCAGTTTCAGTATTCATCTCTATTTCCACATCAAGGATAATGCAGGACTGAGTATCATTTCGAGGTCTAACGTGCTTCACATGACGCGGAATGCCGTTCACTTCTACGATTTGTTTCGACGCATTCCGAGTTATCGTAGCTGGTTGCCACTTTGTATAGCACCTCGCATTTGGTGGTTTCAGCCAGACTTTATCGCCAATTCGAAATCTCTCGTTCGTGACATTTTGCGCAGGAAGATTCTCTTTTCCCAATCCTTTCACATCAATGGTATAACTCTATATTTTGTCCATCGGATCTGCACCATTTTTGTCGGCTGAGACATTGTACCAATATAGTGCTTTCGGTATCGACATTTTCGATCGTTCTGCTATTCTCTTGATCGTACGGTGGTTTCTTTCCACAATTCCATCAACCATCGAGAATTACGACCGCTGACCCAGTGCACTGATGAACTTTTCCTTCAAACATTACTACCTTTTGAGAGTTTAAGTACCTACATTGACTTTTGGGCAGGAATTTTTTATTCAAAATCGTCTTCAAACATCCTGTGTCCACTAAAGCTGTCGCAACCATACCGTTAACTTTCAAACGAATAACAGATAATGCGCACATTCCACCGTTGTTCAGGAGCGAGGTAGCGCAGATTCCTTGCTCCTGCAATCGTTTCCCTGCAGCTTCCAGCATTTCGATGCAATGTGTCCTTCCTCACCACATTTATAACATCTAACAGCCTTCGGTGACAAGTTCTTCGCAAGCAAACAAGTTCTTTGCAATGTGATTCAAACCTTTGCAGTCGTAACACACTAACGCGGTTTTTGTAGCATGGCGTCTAGATACAGCGCCAACAGCGTCACTGTCAATCACATTTCCACAGTTCAAAGCAGCTCTCACTCTAGGTAACATTATATCAATTGGGTCCATTACGGCTCGAAATCTTGATGATAAGACTTCTGGCAAACCCACAACAAACGCCAAACGCACAGACTCCTCTGATAACTTAGCAAGATAGGCTAATCGTCTTAAATCAGCCAAAAACACGTCGGCTTTTTCTCCGTCACATAATTTTCGTTTTGTAAACAGTTCATATGCAGTATAGACATCTACAGAAAACGCCGCTAACAGCACACGCTCGACTTCCACTACATCTTTTTTATCTTCCGCGGTTAAAGCATCGTACACTGCATAAGCAGCTTCTCTGAGAAGAATCGGAAAAAGTAGTTCAAGCTTTAAGTTCTGAATTTCAGCAATCACTTTCGTTCGTTGAATTCAAACAGCAGCATCCGAAGTGCCATCATACGTTTCAAACATATCAAATAACCTCATACTTGGTTCCATGGCCGGTTAGCTTGTAGTTTTTTCTCGTAATCAACAAATCAATAAACAGGTAAATTAAGTCAATAAACGATAATCTTTTCTCTAAACTAAAACTCTCCTATTTACAAATTTTTCCTCAATATATATACTTTATAATATTCTCTATATACTCCTAAAATATCCTTCCAAACACCGTCATAAATCACCGCAAAAACATATTTACAATTATTATTGGTAAAAACTATTAAAGCTATTAATTTTCTAACGTCATTAAATGTTCTAGAACTTTCCGGAATTACAACTCAATAATGGCCAGTTGCACATCATGAGTAAAACATAACTTTTGATTTACTGGTAATATTCTCCCAACTTTTTTCATCACACTTGCTCCGTCAGTCATAATAACAACAATATCTTTTCGCAAATCAAATCCATGTTGTGCAAGCTTTTGTTCTGATAGCTCAATACACTTATCTGCAGACATTGATCCTGTTATATGAATGAAGCCTAAGCTCCATAGCTGACAATTTCATTCATATAAATTAATACTAGTGTAGCAACAGTTACATAGTCTGCTCATCAAAAGATAAAGAAAATCTTCTTCCTACACCGAATTTAGGTTTTTTTGCTTGCTCTTTCAGTAACATACAAATTCTTAATTTTTTGCTGTCACCTCTATCTATTTTACACACAGTTTTGAATGTTGTGGTTAACTTTTAAACCCCACAGCTATAATACCTGCATGTATATCACTAGAATGACATATAATGGTGAACTAAATCCAACCAAGGGTTGTTAATCGCGCAAGTGTTGCAGGAAGTGATTTTTCTTTTTGGACTGAAAGTAAGTGTGTACGGAGACCTATCGTTGAGCTACCTTCAATTTTTAAAATCTTTTTGTAGTCACTATACTTACGCATCCCTGTCTGCCCTTAGAAGAAGCCAATATAATTTAGGAAAATTTACTGTTTAAATAACCAGCAATTTTAATTTAATTAAAACTAGTACTATAAAATAAACAAAAACAAATAACGTCTGTTTGAGATAAAAATTGTAAGAAACTTGAATAAATGCGACTAAGCACCAAGAAATTTTAAGAATGTAACTGCAACCCAATTTTAACTACAATTAAATTTTAGTCTTTAAACAAAATAGAACCAAGCACCATTTTTACCTAAACTGAGTTATTGACTCTACTTTGTAGAGAACTGTCAAATTTATATAGTAATAAAAACCTGCTTTAACTATAGTGTTGTTAATAAGCAGGAAAAGATCAGGGAAAAATTTGAAATGTTGTATCCAGTATACTGTAATAAACAGAAAGAAAACCATTTTCTAAAAATCCAAATATTGTCCAATTATTATAATAAATCCAATTTAATTATTCAAAAACATAATTGCAAGATTTTCAATTTGTAAAATTCGAATTTGATTGCAATTGAGTGAATAAAATTCAGGAATTTTCAATACGAAAAGAGTCAAATCACAAGCGAAGACTTTTAAATTTATAAATGTTCAACCAAATGCTTAATTCTGGGATTTTGGGATTGTTAAAAACTGCGGTTTACAGCCCGAAGCAATGTATACATTTTCTAAAATGTTATTTTTTGAACTATCCTTTACTTCTCTTTTCTTTAATGTTTTCAGTTAAGCCTAATTTTACCTCAAACATTACTTTATTTAACTACACTTTTTAGCAGGTTTTAGAACAGTCTGAACTTAAATTCTCATACGCCTGGAGTTTGTGAAAGCTGAAAACAAACTTTTATTTAAAAAAGAAAGGTAAAGCTATCAGTAAAGCTGAGTAGAATTGCTGGATAAATAGTCATAATCAAGTTAAAAAGTTAGAAAGACAGATTTATTCCTTGTAAGCTAAATGACATCATATACAAAATGATTCTGTTATCACATCTTTCAGGCCTGTGTAACTGGATGGCTCCGTTTGGTCACTTTTTGCAATTTTTGTGTTGCATAAACAAGTAAAATTTATTCTTTGTGGCTGTTGAGCCCCAACTTCTTCCAATGCACGCCACAATGACAAAATGAACATTAGGCTTTCCTGCTGGATGCAGTTACAGCGCTCAATAACCTAATGACTAAGCTGACACTCACACACACTTTCATTCAGAAGCTCCACAATGCACGTCGGATCAGTGTTCGCTGACTATGTGCACGGATCTAAAATCTTACTTCATAGCACATCATTTCACACCAATACCAGGTAATAGCTCTTTTGGCTAAGAGTGATGGCTTGTGGCCATTGGTAAATAGTGTGTGCATTTGATCAATTGAAATCCATTCTGTAGGTCTTACGTCTGGCTCTGATAAGCTAGTCCATAAGCGCAAGAAGTGATTGTGTTTAGTTTTCTATTCACCTGATTTGAAAGCGAACGAAAACATAATGAGACCATACTAGATGACCAAACAGAACATACTTATACCCTACAACATCACACCTGCAGACATTAACAGTCTCTAAAATCAGCAGATCAAATATTTGTTCTTTGTTGCATGTTCTACACACAGAGTGACTAGAGAATTAGTTGTTTCTCCCCATGCCCCCCTTAGCATCTTCGTTCTTCTACACAAAAGTCTTGCCACACATTTCATATTTTTTTATGATTTGAATTTGAACACCATCTACAATCTATTTTTATTTTCACATCTCCCATGTCTATGTAACTGGACGGCTCCGTTGGTCACTTTGTGTTGCATAAACAATTGAGAAATATCTATTTTTGGTAATAAAAAATATAATATAAAAAACTTAAGACAAGAGGTATTGCTTTTCTGTATAAAGTATACCTATTACTCATTAGGTATAAAAGAGGTGAAACAAAAATGAACTTGAAGATAAACAATGTTGAAAGATCTAAAATACAGGAGAATACCTATGATAAAGTTACAGGTCACGCTATTTTAATTGAATGTATAATGTGATAAAAGATCAACTCAGGGTTAGGGTTAGGGTTAGTGGTTAGGCTTAGGCTAACCCCTAGGGGTTAGGGTTAGGGTTAGGCTCACACCTAGTCCTAACCCTAACCCTAACCCTTACCTTAACCCTAACACAAAAAACTTTTTTAAACAAGATGTTGTTTAATTTACTAACCCATTTTTGTGGTGTTACACCAGCACAATAAAAACTTAAAAAAAAGACATAAAACAGGTTTGTTGTGTCCGATAAAAATGTCCATTATAGTGAAAAGTTAAGAGCTATGTTTGCTAAATAAATTACAATAAATTTTAGTAAGAATTTACAAGAATATTTTTAGATTGTAAAAATACAATATGAATGTTTTTTGTGTCAATGAAGAAAATATTTTACACTTTTAAAATATTATACATGGGTTTTTGATAGCATATGCGGATGCTATCATACTTTTAAGCTTCTATCCTCTCTGGTCTCAAAAAGCTGATAAAAACTTGCAATTTTTACATTAATTTAAATTGTATTAATACAAATGCTGAAAAATCTCAGGTAAAGCACAAATACAAATTAATACGATAACGATTTCTAGTAACAAAAAAAATCTTCAGAATAAACTTAGACATCTGGGATTCACATGGGATATTAAACATTTAAATTTTTGCTTCACTCTATCAATTTATAAAACTGTTGATGAAAAAACCTCAAACTTTAGAGCTGTTGTTAAATCTCTTATTCAATCTAGAATCCGGTTTGCTCACCTTAGTTCTAATTCCAATATATTTAAATTATTGAAAGTCCCTACCTTAGCTTATGGTATGGAGCTATGTGAAAATAATTATGTTTTGATGAAAAAGCTAGATGTAAATGGAAAGAGTGCTCTAAAATTGCTTTTAAATGTTTCAAAACACAGTAAGAACGATACAAATTCGTTAAAAAATTTAAAAAATTAAATGTCTGCGATTAAAAAGATAAAAATGGCACTATCCAAAAGTGAAATTCCCTCCGAAGTTCAACAAACTTTGAAGTATGTAATAGAGTGCTGGAATGCAAAAAATTCTCAAGTGAAAATCACGAGAAATAACTTTCTTAAGTAAGTTTTAAATTTTTAGAAAAAAAGATAAAAAAAAAGAAATGATGCAGTTTTTTATTTTGTCTCCAATGGTTTCTATTTCATGTGAACCTGCTTTCTTTCTCTCTCTCTCTCTCTCTCTCTCTCTCTCTCTCTCTCTCTCTCTCTCTCTCTCTATATATATATATATATATATATATATATATATATATATATATATATATATATATATATATATATGTATATGTATATATATATATATATATGTATATATATATATATATATATATACATATATATATATATATATATATATATATATATATATATATATATATATATATATATATATATATATGTATATATATATATATATATATATATATACATATATATATATATACATATATATATATATGCATATATTTATATATATATATATATGTATATATATATATATATATATATATATATATATATATATATATATATATACATATATGTATATATATATATATATATATATATATATATATATATATATATATATATATATATATATATATATATGCATATATATAAATATAAGTACATATACGTATATTTATACATATCAGAGGCTATTCAAGACCATTTTTGACAGCGTGGACCATATGTGGGCGCTGCTCAAATAAAAATTTAGGAACTTTTTTTTTATTAGAGTCGTTTTATTAGAGTTTTTTTTTTTTTTTTTACATTTTTTCAGAAAATATTGTAAATTTTAAATTAAATATTTTAACAGTGAATGCTGGTCCAGGAGTACCGCTGCACAAGTTTTTTTCCTAGAACAGTAGGGCAGGTCGATTTTGGAATCAGGGGTTTGGTAATAAAGAGATTTGATTAATAGGTGAAAAAAATGTGCTTGGTAAAATTTTTTTTGTTTTAATGAAGTTTAAGTTGAGCTAAAATGATTTTAAATATTGGTATATTTAATTAAAAAATTTTTTGCAACGCCATCTTTATCACTTACATTTTTATACAAATTAAAGATTGCCGCACTTACGCAAAATAAACAAATATTATAATTGTGTGGAAAAAAGAAAGTTTTGTGGACGAAAAATAATGTTTTCAAACAAGCGTAAAACACGAAATTGCACAAAAAGCAAGTTTGGTGTAAGTCCTAACCTTCTTGCAAATACAGAACCACCCACAAACAGACAGATTATTCTGTCTGTTTGTGGGTGGTTCTGTATTTGCTAGAACAGCCCCTGTATATCTATATGTGTGTGTGAGTACATATATATGTATATATATATATATATATATATATATATATATATATATATATATATATATATATATATATATATATATATATATATCTTAATATATATAAAGGGCAATGTGTGTGTGTTTGTTTGTTTGTTCTCTATAGAAATCCAAACCGCCGGACCGATCTCCATGAAATTTGGCATGGGGTAGTCCTCGAGAGGGAGAAGGTTCTTAGCTGGGTTTTGACCCCGTACCCCGACCCCCGGGGTCAGGGGGGACCATTTTTGGGACCATTTTTGGGACCATTTTTGTGTACAGATATCAGGTAAGCCAGTTTAAATATTGGCCCGGGCAACGCCGGGTAACTCCAGCTATCTTCTTATTATATATAAAGGGCAATGTGTGTTTGTGTGTGTGTTTGTTTGTTCTCTATAGAAATCCAAACCGCCGGACCGATCTCGATGAAATTTGGCATGGGGGTAGTCCTCGAGGGGGAGAAGGTTCTTTGCTGGGTTTTGACCCCGTACCCCGATCCCCGGGGTCAAGGAGGCCCAAAACTGGACCCCCTGACCCCGAGGTCGGGGAACACCATTTTTTGGGCCCATTTTTGGGCCCATTTTTGTGTACAGATATCAGGTAAGCCAGTTTAAATATTGGCCCGGGGCACGCCGGGTAACGATTAAAATTTAAGCCACTTTTTATCAAAACAATACTACTACGTTTTACGCGTAAAAAATTTGTTTATTCCACTCTAACCTTTAAACAATAAAATCAAAATTTTTTCAACTTTAAATTACAGAAATATATTTACTATTGTTAAAATATGAAAATTTTTTTTTTTTTGTTTTTATTCAAAAATCGATAAAAACTATAACTTTAGGACTTTAAACTAGGTAATTTTAATACAAAAACACTGGGTAATTTGAGCATGCTCATATTACATAAAAATGGTATCTTTAAATAAAGCCAAAATTAAATGTTTCTATGCATAGTTTTTAAAACAAAAATTTCACTTCACTGCTTACATCTGATTAATCTTTTAGTATGCTCATATTACCAAAGTGCCATATTACCCTAATTATATTATTTTACTCTAATCTATCCATATTACCCTAATCTACCCAATGTTATATATGCATATATGTTATATACTCATATATGTTATGTATGCATATTTACAACATTGGTTTCATATATATGCACATAAATAAGAAAACTTTTTTTTTTTACATATTTTTACTTGATTTTATTATGCAATTATATGTATTTTAATATGCAAGCATCTGTATTACAATTCGCAAGCATATTTTTTACAATATGAAAGCATATGAATTATTCTATACAAGCATATGAATTACAATATGCAAGCATATTTGTTCTTATATGCAAGCATATAAAGAATGGAATTTTCTCTCATAAAAACAACACTACAATTAAGAAGTTTTTCTATTCTTAACTCAATGCGAAACTCTTACTAAGCCTCTTATCAATTCCATTTATGTTAATTTATAAACATCAAAAATAATTATTATAACCGTGTGTTTGTGTGTGTGTTTGTTTGTTCTCTATAGAGATCCAAATCACCGGACCGATCTCCATGAAATTTGGCATGGGGGTAGTCCTAGAGGGGGAGAAGGTTCTTAGCTGGGTTTTGACCCCGTACCCGACCCCCGGGGTCAACGGGGACCAAAAATAGGCCCCCCTGACCCCGAAGTCAGGGGGACCATTTTTTGGGCCAATTATTGTGTACAGATATAAGGTAAGCCAGTTTAAATATTGGCCCGGGCAACGCCGGGTAACTCCAGCTAGTATATATATATAAATTCCATATGAAATAATATAATATGACATAAGGTGATCTCCTAGATGGTGATCAGTTCAAGCAGTTCATATATGACCTTACATTCAAAGATTGGAAAGCATTCCAAACTAAATGCAGAAATTACTGAAAGGAAATGAAAAATCTATGTAATTAGGAGAAATGGTTAGAATAAATAAAATCATTCAAGAGAGGCGGAATAACAAATTTCTCTAAAGAAGTCCCTGGAGCCGAATTTTTTGAGATAAAATACAAGATTTAGTGACCTGAGATTAGCGGCTATTGCATTATACAAAGCCTTTTTAAAATGGTTTCTAGCAATAGTATATAGATGGTAAAAATAGATAAATAAATGATAGACATATAGAATTAACAATCAAAAATTAAAGCGAATGGACTATCTATTGTTTTAATAATTAAAAAATATGTATATAATTATTTATAAAGTTATTTCAGATAACAACACAAACTAAGCAAATGCTACTTTATTTATAGATTTGTTATCTGGTTTCAGTATTTATTGTAAAATTAAAACATTTAATATTTAATTATACAGATTAAATAATCAGAAACCTTATTTTTAACTGATTAATTTTCATTGTGGTTGGCTATTGAAATAAAAAGTTATTTGTGATTAGCTACTTGAGCGAAACTGTGATGTTGCTTCTTCTATAAATTAAAATAGACTTGGTAAATTCTCCTTACTTAGATAAACATGCCAACGATAAAATAAAGTTACATAAAAAAAGCAAGTAAATGAAGTTAAACAATTATTTAAGGGTGATTACCTAACATAAAAATAGATACTTATTAAAAATGATAAAAACTTAAGTTTTATAGAAGTTACAAAGAAGGAAAAAAAAAAGTTACAAAAAGATTTTTATACAAGCCTTCCCAGGAAATGCATGCTGTTTTTCGTCTAGTATGACCACAACTTGGTCATAACCGTTTGAAAGTTTTATAAAACCAATCATTGCAGATAAAGTTTCAAAAACTAAAAAAATAGGAAATAGAAAGAAGTTTAAATAGAAAAAAATAAAAATAAATTAACAAGTTAAATAATTTGTGTACTGTTTTTATCTATAGAGTAGTTGTTACATTTAGCAACAAAATAAGATAAGGCGAAGCAAAAAAAAAAAAACAAGAATGAAAAAATAAAAAGAATGATTTTCCGAAAAAGTTAAAAAATGAAACAATAAATTTTTGACTACAAAAGTAATAACAGTCTAGTAACTAACTGCATTATAAAAGTAATAACACTAGAATAGTGTTTTTACTTTTATAACGCACGTAGAAGTAGAAAAGCATCTAGAAAAGTAGAGTGGATATTCAAATAGTATTTAATAAAAAAATTTTTTACGGACTATTAGTAACATTTTTCATAATGCTAAACTTTTTATAAAGTATGTTTCTATAAAATTGTTTAAGTGATTTGTAATAGTTCCTGAAGTTTTTTATAATATTTGAATATCTGCTTTATTTTCTAGATTTTCTATTTAATAAATGTTTGGAATTAATAATGTTGTATGAACAATGAATGAACTTTAAAAGTAATAAGAGTTATATAGTGATAACACTATTATATTAATAGTTTAATCACTTTTGTAATGCAACTAGTGACTAGAGTGTTGTAAATTTTGCAGTCGTAAGTTTATTGCTTTGTTTTATATAAATTTCTTGCCAACAAACTTATAATAATTTGCTCCTCGAAAACAAAGTATACGGCTTTACATTAACTAAAATTTTGAAGAGCAGATATTTTTCCAGAGTTGGTATGTGACATGAAACATTTTTTAAATTGATCAAACACTAAATTGTTAAACATCATTGCAAAGACCTTGAAAAGTGTTTTAAAGGTGAAAAAATTATCAAAATCAAACAATTTTACAAAAAGTTATAACGTCTTAAGTATCAAATTTTTGATATATAGATTTGTTGAAGAAACCGTGATCAAATTTAAAGTTTCATATCTTCAAATGTCATAACTTTATCAATTGTTTTCAAAATTTATAAAACTTGGTATCAAAAGAACGGTCCGTAAAGGGTGAATAAGGATACATATAAGATGTATGCAGGGCGTTTGAAGGGCGTCTATAACACCCTTTAATATATTTAAAATCTTGTTTTTTTTAAATAAAATTTTTATTTTTTATTAAAATTTTGAATTTTAAGTTACATTTTTTATACTTTATATATACAATCCAATATTATAATATTCTTTATCATAATATACTTTATCATAATATACATTTAAAGATTATTAATGTTCAAATGTTTATTATGATACGCCCTCTCTCTACTCCCCATGTGTATAGCGGAACTCAAGTCAAAAATAGGTACCTAAATTGGGTGAGTTAGTATGGTGTCTAAGGGTGCTTTTTTTAATGAAATTTGGCAGGTAGCAAGAAAAAAGGTTGTAACTGATAACAGAATATAATTAGTATATAACTGATATAACTGAATATAATTAGTATATAACTGATATAACTGAATATAATTAGTAGGGTAGGGTGGGGTAATATGGATTGTTGGGGTAATATGGATATATTCAATAAATATGCATGGAGTAAGTTATCTATACATAATGGTGAAACCTGAAAATTTCCAACAGTTTATACACGTTATTAGCTTCTTTTTTTAGCATTAACAATATTTATATTTGATTTACAAGAATAGTTAAACTGTAAAACATTTTGTTTTGAAAAAAATAAAAAAAACATTACATTTTAAAACTTTTGTCTGCAGATTTCAGTAATATTACTTATCCAAGAATAATGATGTAAATTTATTATTTGGACCATCATTTAATTTATAAGTTCTCTAACCCATATTGATAAATAAACAAACATCTAAAATGGGGTAAAATGGATATACAGGTAAAAATAATAGTGGGGTAAAATGGATATGTATAAAATATATAAAATCCTATTAACATTAAAGAATTTTGTTACAAAATCATAAGCTGTATGGTATTTATTTATATACTTAAGCTCACTTTTAAATACTTTTGAATACTTTTAAATACTTTTAAATATAGTATAATACATTTTTCAGTAACATATGATAGTTTTATCTTATGTTACCGAACTATTTATATTAAGATCATAGTTCAAATTTGTTTTCTTTGAATGGCAAGGGTAAAAATTTAACTCCCATTTAAATATTTCATATTTTATTTTTGTATTCCTCGTTTCATTTTATTACAGTATTTTACTTTATAATTAAATATTATATTTTACATAATTAAAGTTAATTTTATAATATTTTAGAAAAAATAATAAGACTGAAATAAACTATCATGCCTGAAATAAAACATCAGTGCAAGACTATTGGTACATACAATCACAGCAAATTAATGACTGTCCTACAGCTTTTTAAGGAAGAGGAGTCAGTATACAATGTATCAAAGTCTACTGACCAAATAGGGCAGAGTTTTAACATCTCAAGATGTTGACGCGTGGTTGCAAGAAAAGGAGAAGAGCAAAACTAAAAAGAAGACTATATCAGTCAGAAAAAGAAACTGCTAGTCATAACCAATATAGTTTGACCTTTTAAATTCATGAAAAGCAATAAGTGTGATATATGTATCAAATATATTATCAGTATCCGTATTACCCCACCAATGGGGTAATATGGATATAAGAAAGGTGTTGTTAAAGAAGGATTAGTAAGTTAGTTATTTGAAATATATTTATTTTCTACTCATTGTGATTCTATTGTATACACCCTGAATGTAAAGAAAAATAACAAAAGTTTTTATGGTAGTAATTAACTAAAAAAAAAAATTTTATTAAAAAAATATATATATAAAATTCTATCCATATTACCCCACCACACCCTATATAACTGATGTCTGAATATAATTAGTAAAAAGTCTTAACATTCGTTCTTATATATACCTAATGCACAAACAACGAGGTTTTAAACAACAATAAATTAATTATGAACAAAATTTTTCAAAAACTATTTCCGTGCAGAATTAAAGTTAAACTACTCTAGTACTCATAAAAAATCTGTTAATGCAAATTTCTAGAAAGATAAAACACAGCAAAACATGTTCATATCATGCCACTCTTAAAAATACTGAAAAATACTGAAAAGGCATGGCACAATTTAAATTTGAATTTTATAGAAGTTACAATGAAGAAAAGATTACTCTTTTATTCAAAAAATTATGAAAAAAAAATTTGATGTATATTATTCTAACAACACTGAAATGAAAAATGTTTCTAAAATTAAAGTTTTAATAAGTAAAAAGGATTTGTATACAAATAAAATACTATTAAAAAAAAAAAAAAATGGAAAGAAAATTTAAAAACTTTTATTAAAAATTTGGTGCAAATTTTTTATTTCTTTTTTTATGTGATGTCATCAAGTGTAAATGTTAATGCGATGATATTGATGAAATAAAATTTTCGTTTGTTTTTAAAAATAGATTATTTTATTAGAAGAAATAAGAGAATTTTAGGAAGCTTAATGAATTATTATAAGTCTTACTCTCAATAAATATTCAACACACTTTTCTAATAAATTTTTTATAAAAACAAAGCACATTGAAACCGAATTGTCGCAAATTTTTTAAGAATATAGTAAATGTTCAATAAATTTAGATAAACCAAATATTAAAATTACCTTCAAAAAAACATAAGAGAAAAAAAACATAAAAGAAAAAAAAAAAACATAAAAAAAGCATAAATATAGGTAGCAACTATTCGTAGTAAAATATTACTGAACGGTAGACTTCAAAAAGTTAATGTGTATTTTTTTTTTCTTTCTTTTTTTTTTTTTTTATGCATGTTTATTTTACAACTACAAAGTATTTACAAGTAACTAATCATAGATTGGCAGTAAAGATATACAATATATATGTGGAATATATGTATGTGTTACATATATACCTTGTTATTGATACTATTTTTTTAATCGATTTATATTAGAAGTTAAATTGCATTTATTTATTATTTTATTCAAATTTAAAAATATTCCTTATAGTTGTTTAATTTGATTATGCAGTTTTTAGCTTTATTTACAGAGAGTGTTCGTTGATTAAGTTTAATTGTGATTCATTCCTGGAAACTAATTTGTTAAATAAATAGGGATCACAATATGTAATTGAGAATTTTGAGAGTCTTGTTGTTTCAAAAGGTATCTTAAAGTTACCTGTTGCTCTTGTATTGTATTTATTTATATTGTTTTTAAAAAAGTGTGCTGTAAAATGTTCTGGAACCAGACTTAGTTTATATTTGAACATGAAAAGTATACTTTGAGAAATATTTATTTGGAATATATTTAGTGCGTTCATTTGTTCCAGTAAGGGTTGAGCATGAGTAAATTTGCTTTTGTTGTATACTAGTCTTGAAGCGTGTTTTTGACGTAAGTAAAGTGGTTGTAATTAAGATTTGTGGGTACTGCCCCATGCTATATTGGCATACATGAGATAGCTTTGTATGAATGAAAAGTATATAAGTTTGAGACTTTTTTGTGACAAAAATGGTATTGCCTTGTAAAGTAAACCTATGTACTTTGATATTTTTGTGTTTATGTAGTTTATGTGGGGTTTCCAGGAGATGTGTTCATCAATTAAAACTCCTAAAAACTTTGTATTCAGAGCTCTTTTGATGGTTATATTTTCTATATTAATTTTCTATATTAAAGGTTCAGGGGTATTTTTTTAATTTGTTGATTAGAGTGAAATAGTGTATACTTAGTTTTTTCTATATTGAGTGACAGTTTATTTGATTTAAATCATATGTTAACTTTTTTTAGTTCTGCATTTATTTTTTCATTGAGGTCTTTGATTGTCTTTGACGAGTAAAATAAGTTTGTATCGTCGGCAAACAATATAGTTTTAAAGATATTTGAGGCGTTTGGAAGATCGTTTATATAAATAAGAAACAAAAGAGGAGCAAGAATGAAACCTTTTTGTTATTAATAACACAAATTTTGTTATTAGTAACACAATTTTTTTATTAATAACACAAGTTTTGTTATTAATAACACAAATTTTGTTATTAATAACACAAATTTTGTTATTAATTACACAAGTTTTGTTATTAATAACACAAATTTTGTTATTAATAACACAAGTTTTGTTATTAATAACACAAATTTTGTTATTAATAACACAAATTTTGTTATTAGTAACACGAATTTTTTTATTAATAACACAAATTTTGTTATTAATAACACAAATTTTGTTATTAGTAACACAAATTTTTTTATTAGTAACACAAATTTTGTTATTAATAACACAAATTTTTTTATTAATCACACAATTGTTTTATAATTTTAGTTTTTAAGTTTTTAGTTTATTTTGTATTTTAAAGGTTCTCGATGAAAAGACTTCTTTTAGTTTTCTGCGAGTTTCCTTAAAACTAAAAGTTATTATTATAATATATTAATATACATTTTAAACGAGAACCACAAGCAAATCACTGGTAGCCCTGTGCTGCTACGGATTTGAAATTATTATTTAAATGCATGAGTTAATAGCTAACATTTATATAATAAACTAATAATTTTTTAATTATTTCAATTCACTGTCAAACACGCATGCGTAAAACAGCATTGTTAACGCTCTTTAAATATTGTAAATATGTGTGGTGGACATTTACATAAAATGGGGACATGTAATTAATATATGTTTTTGAAATACATTTTTTTTTTTTTTTTTTTTTTTTTTTTTTTTTTTTTTTTTTTTTTGCCATATAAATTTATTAAAGTCGTAAAGCATAATATAAATACAAATAGCAGGGGCAAGAAGAAGACATAATTGGTCTTATCACCAAGCCCCTTAGTCTATACCGTAAATATAAGACAACAAAAATTTAAAAACGTAACACTATATAATATAAAACATTTTTATAAAGACTTTATAGAATAAAAATCATCGGTCCTAAAGTCCTACTTTAACTTTTTGTTTTTGTGTTGGTTAAGAAAAATTTTAAAAAAAGAAAAAAAGGAAAATGTACAAAGAAACTATATTACTAATAAGCAAGCAAGCAAATACGCATAATCCTGAAGCTTTCCTTTTACACCAGCATATACCTTTAAATATGTGAATAATTCTTATAAACCATAATTTTATATATATATATATATATATATATATATTTTTTTTCAAGCCTCATTAAAACTTCAGAAAAAGCTGAGCGCTACGTCGATCATCTGTAGTTTTTGCTTTAATTTATTCTTAAACTCATTTAGCATAGAAATTGTTTTAAGTTCATTAGTTAATATTTTATTCCATAATTTCGGCCCTCTAGTAGAAATTGAAAATTCGGTCGCCGCAAAATAACTTTTGGGTTGGATATAACTGTTATTTGAAAATCTGGTGAGATATCTATTCTGATTTATTTTGAATAATGGGTAAAAAATTTTAGGAGATATATTTTTATTAATTTTGAACATAAATATAAGAACTTGATAGACATTTAATTGATAAACATTCATTATATTTAAATTAACAAATAATGCTTGGGAGTGTGTATAACGGCCCACATTGGAAATGATTCTGATTGCATGCTTTTGTTTATTAAATAGTTTTTTTATTTTATTTTTATTTGTACTGCACCAAGCAATATTTGCATAATTAAGATGGCAATGAATGAACGAGAAATATAAAAGCTTTAAGCAAGTTGGATTTAAAAAAGGCTTAGCTCTGCATAGCAGGCCTATGTTCCTTGAGATTGTATTTTCGAGATATTGTATGTGATCTCTCCACGTCACATTTTCATCAAGAAGCACTCCGAGAAATTTTAAAGTGGTTTCTCTTTTTATGTCCTGATTGGCAATACAAAGTTTTGGAAGTTTCAATGGAATTTTATCTCGGTCATGAAAACGATGGAAAAAAGTATATTTTGTTTTGGTTACATTTAACGATAATTTGTTTGCATTAAACCATTCAGTAAGATTTAATAGCTCTTTGTTTACTGACTTAAACAGAATATTTATATCATTATGTGCATAAAATAGATTTGTGTCATCTGCAAATAATATTGTATCTAGTTCGGTACAAGCTTTGCTTAAATCATTAATAAAAATGAGAAATAGGAGTGGCCCTAATATAGATCCCTGAGGAACCCCACATGTTATGTTCATATTGGTTGTTTTACCTTCATTATAAGAAATGTATTGTTTTCTATTTGACAAATAGCTTTTAAACCACGCAATATTTGTATGTTTAATACCATAGTTTTCTAATTTTGTTAATAAAATGTAATGATCGACAGTGTCAAAAGCCTTACTGAGATCAATAAATACACCTAATGTATATTTATTTTCATCAAATGATTTAAAAATATCATGAACAAGATGAACAATAGCCTGATCAGTAGAGTGGCTCTTTTTAAACCCAAATTGCTTACTATAGAGAATATTGTTTACATCTAAAAAGTAATACAATCTTTTATACATAATGTGTTCTAATAACTTTGAAAAGCATGATAGTATGGAGATAGGCCTGTAATTGGAGACACTAGTCTCATCTCCTGATTTTAGTATAGGTATTACCCTTGCAATTTTAAGTTTATCGGGAAAGATCCCTTGGTTTAAAGAGAGCGTAAATATATGCAAAAGCGGAATTTTTAAATAAGGCATTGATTTAATTACTACATTACTGCTTACATCATCAACTCCATTACCTTTATTTGGTTTAAGTAAGTACATGGCATCTAGCAATTCTGTTTCTGTTAGCATATTATTGTCCATTATATTATTATTAGAGTTTAGGTATGATTTGAAGCAAGTTTGACTTTTATTTATTTTTGATGCTAAACTTGGACCTGTGCTAACAAATGCATGGTTAAACGAATTAGCAATTATTGCGTCGTTAATAATTTCACAGTCATTTATAATTAGTTTTTTTGGTAAACAACTATTATTCATATCTTTTTTACCTATAACCTCTTTTATTATGTTCCAAGTTTTTTGTATATCATTTTTGTATTTTAGCAATTGGCTACTATAGTAAAATTTTTTTGAGCGCTTTACAATCGTCACAAAAAGGCGATTATAGTTTTTATAGTTTGTTTCATTTTTAAAAGTCCTTTTTTTAATGAACTTCTCATACAATCGTTGCTTTTTTTTCGAAGATTTTATGATTCCGGGTGTTATCCAGGGATTTTGTAGAGTTTTTGATTTAATAAATTTAGTTGTTATTGGGAATGCTTTATTGTAGTGACATTCAAATATATGATAAAATTTATCATAAGCTTCATTAACATTTTTTGTTTTCAAAACGGGTTCCCAGTTTGTTGTCGATAAAAGGCTAATAAATGTCACAAGAGAAGCGTCCTTAATTACTCGTTTTTTAGTTTTTACTTTTTTAGAAGGTTGATTTAACGATTTTTGTGCTGTTATAAAAACCGGAAAATGATCAGATATGTCTGTAATAAATATTCCAGTTTTAATTTTTACGTTTTTGAAATTATTAATTATAATTTGATCAATTGAAGTAGCAGTATTTTTTGTAATTCGAGTAGGTTTATTTATAGTAGGAATAAATCCATTTTGAAACATAATATTGAAAAAAGTTCTGACGTCTTTGTTTTTGTTGTATTCAAGTAAATCTAAATTCAGATCGCCTACGAAGTAAACGCATTTGCCACATAATTCTTCGCTTATAATTAAGCTTTTAATTTGTTTGTTAAATGCTTTTTTATTACCAGAAGGCGGTCTGTATATGACGTGTACAACTGCGTTCTTGCAAGTTTTGTTTACAACTTCTATTGATAACAATTCAAAATCATGCGTAACAGCAAAATAATTTTTGCGTAGTTTGAAATCTAAGGAGTTGTGGATAAAAATGCATAATCCTCCACCTGTTTTTTCAGAGTCTCTAATTTGATGCAAAACTTTATAATTATTAAGTTGAAAATTAGAATTGTTTTCAATTTCCTTATCGCGGCACCATGTTTCGGTTAGACATATAATTTGAAAGTTAATTTTGACACTGAATAAAAATTGCTTAAATTTCTCAAAATTTTTTTGGAGGCTCCTTATATTAAGGTGTAGGATAGATAATGCAGTTGAATTTATGTCAGCAGTAATACATGAGATATCTGAACTATAGTAATAAGGACTTATATTTAATAATCCCTCCTCATCATTATAAAATTTAATATCTGATTGATTTTTTAACGGTATATATTTGTTTATTAGGATAATTGCTTAATTAATAATAACATAATTGCTGTTGTATATATTTAATTATTAACAAGTACTTGTTAACTGCATATCGTGCGCCCTATAATCAGAATAAAATTGTTTCGTCCAATTTCGGTATGCATTTTATTTTTCCTATTTTCGAATTTAAACTAAAAAATTTAATTATTTTTATGGATGATGTTATCAGGTTTTTAAATTGTAATTTTATATTCTCTTTAGAACTTTTATTGTTAATTACGTTTTATTTTGTTGATTATGTTTTGATGTAGTTTATACACACACGCTTGTAAAAGGTTCTGATGAAAAGATCAATACGATCTTCCTTCAGAAACCTTGTTTGTGTTTGTGAAAGTAATTGGTTTATTACGACAACAAATGTAAACTAAAAAAAAATATTGTGATTAATTAGAAAAACGAAGTGCGCACTTTAAAATTGAAACCCCTCTCCTTCCTTCACACCATAGGGCTTCTTACGCTATTTGAAGACCCACCAGTTATAAAAGTTATAACACTATTATGTTACTCGTGTTACTACTTACTAACACAGACAGTGACTATAGTGTCATTACCTTTGTAGTCGTAAGTTTATCGGGTTTTTTTGTGTGTTTGTTTTGTTTTTTTTAAGATTTTCGCAAAGTTAATTCGCCCAAGAAAACTAAATTCACGGTTTTGCTTAATTCAACCCTTGCTATATGTCTTGTTTAGAATTTTGATTGCAAATTACGATTTATTTGTTGATTATGTATTGATGTAGTTTATATACTCACGCTTGTAAAAGGTTCTAATGATAAGATCAGTGTTCGCGTTTGAAAAAGTAGTTTAATTACTACGACAACAAAATTAAATTAAAAAAAAAAAATTTCCTATGCGGAATTCCCTACGGAAATTCCCAATACGATTCCCTATTGTAATTTCTTGTGGAAATTCCCAATCAATCTCGTAATATATTTCACGGAAGCCGAAAAACTGCGCAACTTACATTAAAATCTTGTTCGAGTAAGCGTATTAAAGACCTGTTGCATAACTCCTTTGTATTTAGAAACTAAAAATGTCGATCTTTGTTATTGAGGTGTATAGTTAAACTGGCTAGTTTTCAAAACCGAGGTAGAGTTTATTTATTTCAAAAGAGAGCTTATACTTTTCAAAAGTTAGAAGTTTATTTTTTGTATAAAAGTTAGCAATTTTTAAAAAAACTTTGAATTAAAGTGTTTTCTAACCCTGACCCTGATAAAACTGCTTATTTTTATTTTAATTATTTAATTTTCAAATTAAAGTTTAATTTAAAAACTTTTTAGATGCAGCACACCCTCTGTTCCTCTGCTTTTGCTAGGATATCTCCTGGATGTCTAGTAATTATTAAGCTAACAGGTAAAATTCAAGTTTTGTTTTAGTAACTTTTCTGGTCTTGTTAGAGTCATACCACTCATACATCTGATCATTATCTTCTTTTTTGTCAAGTGCTACACTATATAAATACTAAAGTTTAAATGAATGTACTCGCAGTTGCAAGGGGGGGGGGGGGGATGGAAATTTTAATCCAGATTTAATAAACAGGGGTTTCTCAATAAATGGGTGGGTGAGAATGTAATTAATCAGCAGGCATGATTACACTAAAAGTTTTAATTCTCGTCAGTGATATATATATATATATATATATATATATATATATATATATATATATATATATATATATATATATATATATATGTATATATATATATATATATATATATATATATATATATATAGATATATATATATATATATATATATATATATATATATATATATATATATATATATATATATATATATATATTGATTTTATTTCCTCAGCTTTGAGAAGTTTTTTATTAGTAATAAGTAAAAATTAATAAATGGAATAGGGTGAGGTTTATTAAGCTTGGTGTTGGTTGGAAATATTTCTGGCTTACAAATAAGGCTGCTTGAGGCTAATGATAGGGTTTAATATATGTATATGAAGTTAATATATTAATATTAGATATGCAATTTGCATATATAAGGTGCTCCTATGCACTAGTTTGCTTTTGGCTTATTAGCCAATGCTGATGCATGAGCCAATCCCAATTATCAACCATTGCCATTGGCTGATTATTTGGCCCATTATTAAACCGATTAATTGGTTGCTGGTTACCAATAACACAGGCTAGTAGGTGGAGTCACTGCTGATGTATAGGTACATGTTTTATATATATTTTACATCCTAAATATTATTATAATACCCTTATGAATACATTAAAACCTATTATTATTACAATTAACCTTTGCCATTATTACATCACTAGTCTAAACTTGTTACTATTCCCCAGAGTAAAGTAAAGGGAATTATTACTGATGAGCCTATTGATGAAGCACTTTGTAAAATGAAAAATTTTTAGTTTAGTGATTATCTACTAATTTATATATATATGTATATATATATAGATATAGATATATATCAAGGGCTATTTTAGACCGCTTTCAACTGTGTCAACCGTATTTGGGTGCCACCTTAATTAAAAATTGAAAATATATATATTTATGTATATGCATATATCTTATACTGCTGATTTAGGTGAGCAGTCTGATGTCATACTGAAATAGCCTGCTCCGTTGGGCTTCAGTACATACAATGACTGACAGACAGCCTAACTCGCAGCAAAGTGCTTTTACATTGACTAAGGGTTTGGTTTGGGGCACTATTCTTTTCTTTCATTCTTCTTCTTTTTTTTCCTTCTTTTTCTGAAAATTCATATTTAATAAATGTAACAAAAATTTGGTACAAATTTGTTACATAAATATACTATAGTAGATATATATCTACTATATGATATATATGTGCAACCCTCAGAATTAAGAAAAATATGGCCAGCAATATTTTGTCAACCTTAATCTGAGTGATGTCGGCATCAAGTCAGCATAAAAAATGTAAAACAAAAGTTTGACCATAAAACAAAGAAACGAGGTCAGCGATTTTTTGCTTCAACACTTCAAACACAACTCCAAACACTTATAGGTCGCCAGTTAGATCGGCATTACCAAATCCTGAGTCTAATACGGAGGGTTGTATATGTATATATATACACACACAGAGTAGCGTGCAAAAGTAACCGGACAAAAGTCCAATTTCTTTCAAATTTTCTCTGAAATGTCAAAAAATTAATTACAAATCTAAAAACAAATGAATTGTTACTAAATCTAAGCAATCTAATCTTAAAAGTTCATTTAATTAAAATTTCTGCGTACAAAAGTATCCGGACAGAAAAAAACACTTGAATTAGATTTTTTTTTAAACATTTTTTAAATTGAAAATACTTTATTTTAAAGTAAATTGCTTTAGTACTTTGTCGGGAAGCCCTTAGCATTAATTACTGCTTGGCAAGGAATTGAGTCCACCAGCTTCATAATCACAATAATTTTGATTTTTCACTATTCTTGTTTTAGAATATTCAATAAATCAAATTTACTTCCTGATTTTCAACCTGAAATTTGTCAATCTATGTGTTTCCATAGATGTTCAATAGAATTAAGGTCAGGACTTTGCTATGTCAATTCTAATAATTGAATTTTTTTGTTTTTGAAAAAGTCTTTTATAAGGGTTGAAGTGTCTTTTGAGTCATTATCCTGCTGAAAAATCCATCCTCGAGCCCTGAAAAATGTTTCACGCAAAATGCTGTCTTGGTAAATGCTGAAATTAAAAAACTTTATAATGAAAAATGTGGTGTTGACACGATCAAACGTCTTTTGACGTCTGTAAATCTACTTGGAAGATGTCCTACAAAGAAACTTTTTATTTATATAAAGAATCAAAAAGCACCCTTCAGATTTGCTAATGATCATTTGATTTGGGCAAGAAAACAGTGATTGAAAGTACTTTTTAGTGATGAATTTAAGTTATAAATGTTATTTGGATCTGATAATATTAGATATGTCTGTCGACCAAAAGGCCATAAAAACGATTCTAAATACCAGCAACCAACAGTAAAGCACAGAAGTCAAAACGTTATGAACTTGGGCTAACTTGAATAGAGATTGTATCGGTCCTATCCATTTGATTGATGGCATAATGTACAAATATATAGTTAAGAATGTTATGCTACCGCATGCTAAAGACTAAATGCCTAGAGGAAGGATGTTTTAGAAGGACAATGATCCAAAGCACATTTCAACCCTTGTGAAAAACTTTTTCCAAACCAATGAAATTCGATTAATTGAATAGCCTTAGCAAAGTCCTGACCTTAATTCTATTGAATGTCTATGTAAGCTTATTGATCAACAAATTTCAGGTCAAAAACTAACAAAAGAAAAAAGAATAAGAAAAAATCAAAATTATTGTGAATATGAAGCTTGTGGACACAATGCCTTGTCACTGTCAAGCAGTAATTGATGCTAAGGGTATTCTGACAAAGTAGTAAAGCAATACTTTAAAATAAAGCATTTTGAATTTTAAAAATGTTTAAAAAAAAAAAATCTTTTTCAAGTTTTTTTTCTTTTTTTCCGGATTCTTTTGCACTCGCATATTTTAATAAAATGAACTCTCAGGATTAAATTGCTTAGATTTATTAAAAATTCATTTGTTTTTAGATTTGTAATCAATGTTTTGACATTTCAGTGAAAATTTAAAAGAAATAGAACTTTTCATTCAAAAGTTCAATTTTCATTCAAAATCTCAAGTTAGGCTCTTGTCCAGTTACTTTTGCATGCTACTGTAAATGTATGTGTATATATATATATATATATATATATATATATATATATATATATATATATATATATATATATATATATATATATATATATATATATATTCATATGCCAATATTAAATATATAGTAAATGTATGCATATAATATTTATAACACTTTATATTTATAATATAAAGTGTTATAAATTTTTTCTGGGCCCCAGCTATCAACCCCTGGTTAATCTTATAATTTTTCTTGGTCTGGGTTTGTAAATAATCACAGTTATGGCCAGAGCCAGGACCCCAGTCACTTACTAGAAATATGTGACTTTTAAATACCTGAAACTAAAACATTTCTCTGTCTAAAACCATTTTCAAAGTCAGAGATTTGCATTTTGCAAAAGAACTTGGTTGTGAGAACTTTCAAGCATCCAATGGATGGTAACATAAAAAAAATGAAACAATGCATTGTTTAAAGTTTCAGGTGTTTAAATTTAAAGTTTCAGGTATTTAATCATTTTTGCTTATCATTTTATTTAAAAGTATCACATTTTTAATATCTCATTTAGATTTTAATATGAATGCATTAATATTAAAGTAAACAATATGTAAAATGCTATTTAAAGGCATTTTCTATATTTTCTATATTTTATTCTATATTTTTTATTCATTTATAATTATTTAATTGTATATATGTATACATGTGTGTGTATATGTATGTATGTGTATATATATATATATATATATATATATATATATATATTATATATATATATATATATATATATATATATATATATATATATATATATATAATCAAAATTTCTTCTTTCTTTAGATCGAAAAGTCAAAGCTTTCTGCATAATTTTTTCATTAAATGTATACCATCATATACTAATGAAATAAAGTCAATCATTGATAAACAAGCATTTATCGATGATTGATTTTATTTCATTTACTTTATTTTATCATCATTTTGATGTAATAAAATTATTTATCAATAAACATGGATGGTTGGATCTGTCTGGATAAAAGTATTGCTTAAAATTGGATAAAAGTATTAGTCGTTCCATGTTGGTAAAAATATTATTTAATATATATATATATATTCATATGTCAATATTAATTATATAGTAAATGTATGCATATATTTTTAATATAAAGTTTTATAAATTTTTTCTGGGCCCTAGCTATCAACCCCTGCTAAAGCTTAAAGTTTTTCTTGGTCTGGGTTTGTAAAAAATCTAAGTTTTGGCCGGAGCCAGGACCCCAGTCATTTACTAGTAATATGTGACTTTTAAATTCCTGAAACTAAAACATTCCTGTGTCTGAAACCATTTTCAAAGTCAGAGATTTGCATTTTGCAAAATAACTTGGTTGTGAGAACTTTCAAGCAGCTAATGAATGGGTACATAAAAAAATGAAACAATGCATCGTTTGAAAAAATTTCAGGTGTTTTATCATTAATGCATTCATATTTTAATCTAAATGTGAAATTAAAAATATGATACAAAATAAAATAATAAGCAAAAATGATTTTTAAAAATAATCATTTTTGCTTATTATTTTATTTAAAAGTATCGTATTTTTAATTTCTCATTTAGATTTTGCATTAATATTAAAGTAAATAATATTAGTATGTAAAATGCTATATATTCAAAGGCATATTCTATATTATATAGATTTTATCTTTATGATATGATTGATTTTATTTCATTTATTTTATTTTATCATTATTTACTGATTTAATAAAATTAATTATCAATAAACATGGATGGTTGGATCTTGGTTAACAGTGGAAAAACTTTATAAATCATTATATAAAGTCTGGATAAAAGTACTGGTTGTTTCATCTTGGTTAAAATATTTTAAATGATATAGAAAAAAATCTTTTATTTCAACTATATATATATATATATAGTTAAAATAAAAGTCCCAAAAAACAACGTTTTTGAAAATAATCTGCCTCACCCTCTAAATGTGTTATATCTAATACAAAAACAAGGTTTAAAATTTTTTTGAATAAAAAATATTTTAAAGGGTCCCTCCAGACGCTGGCATATTTAATGTGTCCCTAATGTTTTCAAAAAATAAGTTTTTCAAAAATACGTCAACCTGGTACTTAAATCATGCGAATTTTTTATAAAAATTTCACAAATAATTTTTATTTTGAAAAAAATTAGTTATTTTTGGTTATATTACATAAAAAAATACGTTTTCTTTCAAAAAATGAAAAAAAATGCATTTTTCATTTATTTTTATAATTTTGATAACTCTGTTAAAATATCTTTAAAATAAAAAATAATTTTGAAATTTTTACATAATTTTGCTTCATTTGAGTACCAGGTTGACATTTTTTTGAAAAACTTTTTTCTCTGAAAGCATTAAATATTCGAGGGTCTTGAGGGACCCCTTAAAATATTTTTTGTTCAAAAAAATGTTAAACTTGGTGTTTTTGTATTAGATAGAACACATTTAGGGGGTGGTAGTAGATGATTTTCAAAAATATTGTTTCTTGGGACACCCTAATATATATATATATTTATTTATTTATTAGGGTTGGTCGATTTTAATTCCGCATATTGCGTAATATTGCAGTAGTTGGACACAGTTAAAATATGATTAATCTCAAAAATTTTGAGGTTTTGGATGAAGAATCGCTTGCGGATTTAATTTTTTAGATTTGTAGTTTTATTCGAAAAAACACCTTAAAAAGCATTAATATGCAAAAATTGATGTTTTAAATATATTCATATTTAAATGTTTTTTAATACTACTTGCATTGCTGACTGATTTAATTTTATAAGAATTTATAACAATTAAGATAAATTTATAACAACTTGTTAACTATTTAAAGATTTAAATGTGAAACTTTTATTCTTATATTTACATAACAATTTCAAAATAAACATTATTTTCGCAATTTAAAACATGTTGAACATGGATATATATTTTTAGGAAAACATTTTCAAATAAAAAAATGTCATCGTAAGAATGGAAATCTTCCTCCTAAATAGTTTAATTAAAATGCAGCTGTGTAAATTCTCGTATCCATAAGCATATTGGGATGCTTCCGACACAGGTTTCACCGCTCGCGTAACACTCTGGGAGTGAGATAGAAAGTCGGGGGTTAAATTTTTAAAATTTGTAGCTTATTTCGTTTTATGGGATTGAAGATCTCCATACACTCCTTTATTTTGGTTCGGAAAAAATGGTTGAATATTTTTTCTCCGAAATTCTCAATAGAATTAACAGTATTTACCGCCTCTTTGTCTTTGATATCATGGATATCAAGCACCAGAAGATCTAGGCTTTCTTCTCTCAATGGATTATCTATTTGAAATTACATCAAAAAAATTGGTCACTTAAGACGCAAACCGATTTTGATGACTTTTATTTCGCTTGTGGTGTTTGAAACTTGTTTCCACGAAATTATCTTCATCATTTTCTGCATATGGTAAATTTGATTCAAGTTCATTTACACATCAAGCTAATTCAGGTCCACAAATCATCCAGCAGAGCAGTTCTTGGGAATCTTCCGTCAATATGATTAAAGCTTAATAAAGTTGGAAATTTTTTATTTTTAATATATGCATGTTTCACTTATAAACAAGAAAAAATTATTACTAAAACAACTTCAATTGGATTTGTTTCTTCCAGTTGATTCATATCTGCTAAATGAACGGACAACCAGCGCAAGTAATGCGTATGGTCCAGTGTAAAAAACCAAGGCAGCAGTTGTCGAATGCACTATACAAATGAAAATTTGTAGTCCTTATTGATCGCACAAAAGCTAATATAATCAGCTCAAATCTGAGCGTTATTGACCAAGTTCTAAATTGAGGATAAACCTATTCACAATCTTCACTCCATTCATCAAAAAGTTTTTCACATCTTTCATTTAAATCACGTAGTCTTGATAAGTTTGTTTCATCAAAATATGAAGAACAGCAGCAGTTACTTATTGCAGAATTTTTTTTTTTTGTTTTTGTTTAGAGCGTTTATAACTCAAAATTTTCTGAACAATAATGTTTAGTAATTGTTTTTATTTCACAAAATCAAACTCATCCTTTTTAAAAATGAAAAAACAGACTTTAAAGTTTATCTTTTACACTATTCTTGTTTTTGATACATGTAATGCATTAAAGTATGATTCTCCGTAGTATTCTTCCCAATTCCACTGTATCGGTTTTAGCCAAGGAATACAATGGCTGGTCAAAAGTAATGACAGATGTTCGACCTTTATTTAAAAGATCAACAGTTGTCTTGATCACACCTATTCCATGTTTTATCTTGGCAGCAGATTTAGAAGATTCGCGGAATAACGAGAGCAACGCCGAATGATCAATTACTTTGACGGCATCAATCTGCGATGCATTGAATGTTGACCAAGCTATGTTGGAGCTGTTTTCGATTTTTTTCCTCAATAGTGGTACATCTTTAACGTGGTACAACTATCTGAAATAAAAAGAAAACTGTTTGTATATATCTTTAATTAACTATAAAAACATTATATGCATAAGATAATGTGCAAGAAAGTCCTACGTTTTTTCCAGGTCTATATTGGGTGTAAGTGCCGCCGTGGCGCAGTGGTTAGAACGCTTGCTGTATAAGCAGGAGATCGAGGTTCGATACGAGCTCTGGACATATTTTCGCGTCACGGTAAGGAAGGAAGCGTGAACTTCCTGGTTAAATGCACTTCCCCTGTGCTCTGTGACAAGACCGTTAGGACTTCTTGGGGCACCTAATATAAAAATAAATAAAAAAAAAGTTCCCGAAAGAAGTTGTTTAAACAGACGTTGGAATAGTTTTCAATTCTCAAATCTCAGTGCATGAGTCAGGAAGGTTTGACAACTATTTTTTTTTTTTTTTTTTTTTTCAGAAAACTGTAGAAATTTCAAGATCTGATACATTTTTTTCTGATTTTCCATGCTGGAATAATGATATTCCTGTTCTGTGAAAAGAGTCTTCAGCGCGATGGGTAAACTAATTTTTTCGCAAAGTAGTTCAAAACTCTATTACCTATTTGTGTTGATAATTCCATAACCCGGTTATAAGATTTTTTTTTTGTTTTAATTTTAAATATGTATTTCGCTGTACATATAAAAATAAATATATTAAATTTTTACGTTACACAAAAATTTTGCGTTACGCAAAGAATAAATTTACTAAAGCCCACGTGGCTTTAGTATATTTACAATAAAATATTTTTTCTGAAAAAATGCTACGTGAAGAATAAAAACTCATATATGCATACATACTTATATATACATATACACATAAACACACACATATACGAACATACTTATATATATGTCAGAAATTAGAGAGATGCAATTTTATTTGTCGTTTAAAAGTGAAATTTGTTATATTGTTATTTTTTAATTAATTCCATAATGATGGGCCTTGGCTAACATTTTAGAATTTTTACACTTGCGATTTTACTCTGCTTAAGTAATAGTTATGGTTGGTATTTGATCGAAGATTGTATTTTTGTGAAAACGCCAATGTAAAAATACTTCTACATCCTACTTTGATATTCCAAGTTTATAAAGTTTATACAAATGTCTTTTTGCGAGTTTTCGTATGAATCATTATAACTACATATTTACCTATGGGACTTTCTCAAGATTTTTGTCATTTTTGAATCTTGTTTTTTTGTTGATTATAACGAACACGTTTCATACAATTGTGAATTATCAATTAAATAGTTGTTAAAGTTGTTTGTTTTAAACCTTGATTACATTCATTACTTTTATTCCCGTGTAAAACCGTGTCAACAAATGGCTTTTAAAGATGCAGGAACAAATGCGCTTTGACAATCATGTGAAAAATAACCGTTGAAGTCAATTGTATTAAAACAGAAAATCTCCTTTCGTATTCCAAACGTGTAATTAAGGAATTAATCAATTTTTTAATACCTTTAGGGGGAAAGTACTTAATTGTCTTGTCAAAATGTTTTTTTTATAAGGAATAATAAAAAAATAAACTTATTTTAAATTTTATATAAATAAAAGTGTTTCAAAATTTTGTGCATTTTCATTTTTAAATAAAAATAAATGTAATTTATTTTTCCACAAAAAACTTTATATCTATGTTACCCCCTGAATTTTTACCGTTTTAAAGGCCTCTAGCTTGTTATCAGTTAATTTTTTTTTCATATAGTGTTGGCATATTTTTTGCTTCCATTTTATTGAGCTTTCGATTGGTGTATAAATTATGATATTTTGAAAAAACAAATTTTTTTTGCTATGGACAAGACTTAGTTTTCATGGAGACCATATATGGTCTTAACACGAACGTTTTAACCTTAGCAACATGTCCACCAAGTTTCATGCTTTTACCCTAAATAGCACAAAGTTTGGACCAATTGAGTGCACTACTTTAGATCGTTTATAACTTACATCCATTTAAATTTAATTGTAAGCAAAAAATAGAAAGTTTTTCCTCGTTGAGTCCAAAATTTTAGCAAAAGTTAAAATTTTTTTTTTTCATTTCGTTTTATATTTTTCTATTAAAATAAATTACATATGAGTTTTACATGGTAAATATCAATAAATGAAATATTTTAAAAACAAACGGGGACTCAAAGAAGATATGGATGATTCAATATCACCTCATAAAATATTTACATTTCAAATTATAAAATATCAAAAAAAAGTTATAAAAATCCATTAAAAAAGTAATAAAATAAAAAATATATAAAATAAACTAAAGATATAATAAGAAAGTAAATTATTTTTACAATTACAAAGATATATTGCAATAACTATATTGCAAATTTAGGTATTCAAAGATTTAGAAATAAATACAAACATATATAAAATAGTTTAAAAATTAATATATTAAAAGACACGAATATCATTAGTAACTACTAAGAATAATAAGTAAAATTCATTTGAATAAATTTACAAAACTGTTTTGGAATTATTATTCCGCAAAATTAAAAATGTTTTTTTTCTTGAAACTTAAACGAGTTTAATGACTTTACCATATTTGCATTAGTTTTTTAAAAAAGAGTTCCATAACTTAGGTCCTCGATATGCTATTGAATATTGTGTATATTTACTTAATTTCCTTGGCAGTTTACAGGAATTTGATCAATTTGTTCTTAAGAAATACTTTTCATATACAGTTTTCTCAAACTTACAAATAAAATTAGTTGGAATTAGGTTATTAATATATTTATACATGAAAATTAGGTGCTTATAAAAATTTATTTCGTATACACTCATCATTTTCATATTTCTCATTTAGGGTTTAGTAATCTCCCCTCTTTTTTTTCCTGTAAATAATTCTACACGCATGTTTTTGCAAACTATGTATCTTTTTAAGTTTTGATGGTTGTGTACTAGCCCGTGTAATATTGGCATAGTTAATGAAACAAAGAGTTAAAGAAAAGTATATTAACTTTAGACAAACTGCATTTATATATGGACGAACTCGGTAAATCAGACCAATGGTTTTACTAACTTTTGATTGTATATATTTGATAAACTATTATCAACAAGTATTCCTAAAATGAGAAATTATTATCAACAAGTTTTTCTAAAAACTTTATATGGTCTTGCTTTTTTATTTGTATGTTATATAAAAATAAGTCTGGTTATTTAAGGGGAAGATTTTCTTGTTGCATTTTTTTATGAAGTAAGGTATACTTTGTTTTTTCAACGTTTAAGGAGAGTTTATTCGCCATAAACCAGTAATTTATCTTATTTAATTCAAAATTCATGTCTGCATTAAGTTGTTTGATACAATTGTTGGAAAGAAATAGGTTTGTATTATCCGCAAA